>NW_017308018.1:156109-195891 GCF_000935625.1 Nanorana parkeri
GGTGTTTGCCTAGGGCAGCAGCAAAGGTAAATACACAGCTGCCATAGCACATATGTAAAAATTGTGCTCTGGTCCAATAGGGGTATACAGGTATAGGAAGGGAAGTGTTTATGAAAGCAATATCCTTAATATAAAGCAGTTTACCTAAATAAAGCAGATATTGGGTGGCTAGTGATGTATAAAATAGCGCATCCAGATAGGAACACCTATCATTTCCTGTTAGTAATAAACCATTTGCCATTTCTTACCTGAAGCTCCTCAGCAGTGGTCACATCTAGCCCTGTTATTTCCTGTATTCTTGAATTAATCTTTTCAACGACTGGATCCTCATAGCCAGAAAGCCAAGCACTAGCATGAAAGGAATGAGGAGAACAACTAGCATCAGTGTTTTTAAGTCAGAGTTCATTTAAAATGCATGTCACTAATGTCGTGTTACCCAGAGGGTTCACTGGAGCTCCTCTGCATACATATGGACAACTTCCATAAAGCACAATTAAATACACGTTTGAGCTCCTGACTTTCATTGTTTATGCTGTGCATAGCTTGCCCTGATGCAGGTCATACAGTATTCATAGAACAAACCTACAGCGTTTAATTTACTTAACTGCATCTCCCAGAATGCTTACTCAGCCAGTACTAATTAAGATGTATTTCCGCAAGAGCCAGAAAGCTGAACAGAATGTTTCCCTGTTGTAAAGAGACACATTTTCTCACACACTTCACATAAAATGTAAAATACACTGGATGGCTGTCAATGGAAATAATTTGTTCAGCATTCTTTCTTTGTATCTGTCCACCGGGGCTTCTCTGAGAGATAGCTAGCCTTGCATATAAAGTAATATTACTTCTGTGGCTCAAAGGCAGCCAGACAGATCTTGGGAAAGGGAGTACCGAGGCTGTCATCTGATTAGAGTCTGCAATAAAAACCCACAGGCAAGCTGAACTGACCATACATATTATACACAGGAAAAAAAATAAAAAGGAGTGACCCAGTTCTTATTTTGCAAACTAGGAAAATCAGAATTAAAAAAACAAAACAAAAAAAAAACAGTAAAAAAACACAGCTGTTTCATATTTAACAAAGAGTTCCAGGACTGGACACATTTAGTAAATTACTGCTTTCATTGCTCTCCAATAGAGTTACATATAACTAGTGTACTGCCTTCAGAAAGCAGTGCATAGGAATTCAGATAATGTCTGCATAGCATAGTCTTCACTAGCTGCCCCCCCAGGAGAATCTGTCCATGGATTAAACGGGTTGTTGCTCCCTCCACTCTTTGCTTTGTGGAGAATTAAAATGATTAATTGATCTATGTTCTTATTTGAAAGGGCAAAAGAGTAATGTGCAAAAGAACCGCGATTCCCGCAACCAAACCATAAAATCAACTTTGTTGGAATTAACTGCACCAAAAAGGTGAACATGGAAATATGATCAGTTGTTTTGCAAGACTGAACTTTTTGCCTTTGGTTAATATTACCAATACAAGTTTCAGACCACCAGAGAACACCATATGATGGGAAAGGCAGAGTGCTTCAACATTCTTCTCAATGGCAAAGATGGATTCCCGATAGCAAAACCACTCCACCCCAACAGCATAACAGGGGTCACAGAATCCAAAGGAAATTGTGCTTATGGCTTCTTAAACTCCATACTGTTCAGTTATAAACAGGAATGTCATACAAAGCACTCAGCTTCTAAAGAACAGGAGGAATCATTTAGATGCTGTGCCCAGTTCCACTGGTTTTTAATCACCAGTGAGAGGTAGGAAAGCAATAAGCATTGACAGCATCATATAAGGGGATATATTGTCCAGTTGTTGTAAGAGAACTTGTGGACCTAGGGCCAGCTTAACTGGAAAGAAGAAGAAAGAACAAAAAAATGGCCAACTGCACAGGAGTGTTTAAGACTGTCCCTGTCATGCTAGAGTCCCACTTAAAAAAATAAATAATAATATAATACGATTGTGCTTGCCCCTGCTGCCGACCATATAAAACTAAAGGTGCCCATACACTGTACGATTATCGTACGAGAATCGTGGGAAATCCTGCGATCGTATGATAATCGCAAAGTGTATGGAAGGCGTGCGACCGTTTCTACTGTACGGTAGCACGTCTTCCGTCGAACGGTTAGTGGCCTGCTTGTTCGACAACTGCCGAACGCGCCAGTGTGCGCACGCGCACACTGCCCGTTTGCAGTAATCGGAAGCCCGCACCTCATGGGGGGCGGCTTGCGATGACTGCAAGTACGATCTGCCGGTCCAAGATGGGCAGATCGTAAGTTTTTTTAATTAAGACAAAAGTCTTGCGAGGGTTGTAAAGTGTATGGCCACCTTTATAGGTAGCTGTCTGGGCGCTATATGTTTGGTGGACAAATTCATATAGAATTCAGGAGCCAGCTCCAATGACAACTAGAGAAAACCTCAAAAGTCAGGAGCCAGCTGTAATTAGCTGGCTCTTGGGATTTGTCCAGGCCTGGTATATAATCTATCCTCACTTTCCATATCATTTATAAAAGCTAAATTTGATTTTTTTTGCAACATCCTTATCTGCTAAAGTTGAACTATCAGAATTTTAAACGTCTGCACGAAGACATTCCAGAGGTCAAAATATAAATCAATAGGTTTTTTATTTTATTATTGTACATTAAAAAGCAGTTCATCTTCAGTTAAGTGGCTGTGCCTGAAAGGTATATTCTAGTGAGCTGAAGGAAGCATTTCCTTGGTTTCCCTGCTCCAGTAATCACTTATACAGAATGTACAGTGCAACAAAGACATTACCAGGGGGCTGATCACTGAGACAAGCACAGGACATAGGGGCTACTTTACAGTCATTGGAATTTACTTGATTTTTTTAACCTTTGGGCCAGTATTTTGACAATGGATTATGCTGGCCTTCTGCAGAGAAGGATATTGCAAGGCATTACTGGAGAAAACTCTTAGAGGTAGGGCTGCAACAACTAAAATCGACAATCGATTATTGAAAAAGATGTCAACTTTTTCAATCATCGATTAATCGGCTTCCTGTTCACGGCTCCACACGCCGCACCTCCCCCCCCCCAAAGGAGGAGCACATGTGGGGGGATGGCAGCCGCCGATAGACAGGCCCGATCTCAGAAGCAAGTTGCTGGAAGACTGCTCAGGTAAGCCTGCACTTTCCCCCCACATGGTGCTCTATAATGTATTGCTGGGATTTGTATTCCTCTATAGTTAAATGGTACATTGTGCTGTATATTATAACATCAGCTATAGAGGACTACAAATCCCAGCAATACATTATACAGTGTATGCATAATGTATTGCTGGGATTTGTTGTATTTCTATATAGCTGGTGGTATTCTGCATTGCGCTATATAGAGGACTACAAATCCCAGCAATGGTACATTATGCAGCGCAATGCAGAATACCACTAGCTATAATGTACTATTGCTGGGTTTTGTAGTCCTCTCTAGCTGGTGGTATTCTGCATTGTGCTGTATAATGTACTATTGCTGGGTTTTGTAGTCCTCTATAGCTGGTGCCATTCTGCATTCATTGCTCTATAAATTTTACACTTTTCATTTCACTATATTGCACACCACACTTTTTTTTTTTCCCCTTTTTTACTTCCACCGCTCCAAGCTTGCTCCTGTGATGGACTACAATCTCAATACAAACTAGTAGTCCCATCATTGGAGCCATTTTTTAAATGTATTTTATTTTATCAGATTAAATCGAACTTAATAAGCAGCTAACTGATCGGTTTTGAAAATAATAGTTAGCTGCAGCTCTACTTGAGGGAAAGGATACCTGCAAGGGTTACACTTACAGTGCTATTGCATGCATGAACATGACATGAAAAAATTAAAAATTTATTTTGTGACAAGTGTGCTTTAAATATAAAACAGGGAAACCATTTTCAGTAAAACGAACTTTACATATGAAAAAGGAAAATAGTCTGATATGCACTAAAACCATATTAGTACAGTATCAAGTAGTACAGTGACTCTTTTGACAGAATTCCTAGAATACCAACAGAAAGCAGTAAAGTCCAGTTTATATGCGACACATTACAGGAAGCCCAGCTGAAAGTGCTGTGTAGGACTGGCATTAAGCCACCTCGTACTTGCCACGTACTGTACACTGGGATACAGTAGTCTACAAATCAGTCTGTTCTGCAATTCAGAACAAATTCAGCTGTGGTCAAGACAGAGCAGTCTTAAAATAGGAAAGACTTTAATAGAAGAAAAAAAAAAAGTCATTATCTGGTATAAATAATTTGCTGATTGGGAACAAGTTTGCAGATCAGGAGCCCTGACCTCACTTGATGCATAGTTGGTTCAAGTCCATGGGTCAAAGTACAGCCAAAAGATAGTCAACAAGACAGCCATTTAGATATTTTTCAGGCGCTGGTTAGCAATGGTAGTCTTTGCCTAGACTAGTTTCCTCTGAAACAGAACACTACTACACTGTGCCCATTTCCCAGTTATATAATAATCAGTGATTTGTAATGAGAGACCATAAACCTTCCGGTTGCTCTTGTACATTTTTAGTACAATTAATATGGGTTAGGGGACAAAATAAATAAAGAAGGGTGTAAATATGACTGCATTATATGGTTCGCTCTTATCAAGAGTATGAAAACCTTTTAAAAAACAAAAAGGGACATTTCTAACTAATGTAAGGCTACATCAGCCAGTCCACCCACCAGGAAAATTAAAGAGTTAAAGAAAAACAGGACAGTATTTTTTGTGCATTAACATACAATGTACCACCCAAACCTTGTGATCTTTAACCCTTTCTCAGACAGTCCTCCCACATCTAATTTACAACTGATATTGAAGGTCTGCCAGCACAGTACAGACAGGATTATTTATGGTAAACTCCCAAGCCCCTTCCTTAACATCATAGAGAAGGGGAAAGTAAAGTAAGATTTTTCAGCAGGTAAAGAGGTAAGAAGCATTTTTTAATTCTTTGTTTTAGGTTATGGTATATAAATGTAGTTTGTAGTTTCCCTATAGTCATTACTTTGAGTATCATATATTATGATCGGTGAGTTCTTTGGACATATTAGCAACACACTTGTGGAGCCAGGCGGTATCTTGCAGCTACAGATATATAAAGTGCACAGAAGAAATAGGGCTTCACCTCTATGATTGGTGAAAAGCATAAGAGGTATCATACGGAAGAGATCCGTTGGTGGTGTATGTGCTAAACCTTGGCTCTTGTATTGAATTCACGATGATAAAATTGGCTTTTATGGACTTGGTTATGTGCGGCTGATCTTTGGAAAAAGCTAAAGTAGGAGTTATCCCAATTTGGCGGCAAAGTGGAATCACACTTTAATAGTAGCAGATTTCTCATTCATGT
Source organism: Nanorana parkeri (assembly GCF_000935625.1). Taxonomy (NCBI): domain Eukaryota; kingdom Metazoa; phylum Chordata; class Amphibia; order Anura; family Dicroglossidae; genus Nanorana; species Nanorana parkeri. The sequence continues at coordinate 161,455 of NW_017308018.1, forward strand.
AAAGCAAATTATACCTCTTATATGCAAAGTTATAACATGCTTGTAATGTTGACATGTGCCCTATTGATGCAAGTGTGAATTTCAATTGCTGTTCCACTAAATACTATTATGCACTAACAGCCAAATCTTCAGTGCTAATTAAACCTGTAACCTAAATAAATAGTCATGAAGACTAAGCCTCTTTGTTAATATAATATGATTCAAGAAGTGACTAAACATTCTTTTTATAGTGTTGCTCTTCATGAATTTCACTCTTCGGATACAATTATTCCATGTTACCAGAACTGCAATAATCACTGATGGAAAATTCAGGTCATCGCTGTAAAATGATTAGGATAATGAAGCAGTCCAAGTTAACCCAACAGAGTAATTTCTGACAAAATATGTTAGCACTATATTTTTTGCATATAAAAAAACAGAATATTCATGTAAAACAGATAAATAGAACAGCATTCACCAACAGCATTAGATCACCACTCCCATATCACCCGTTAGTTAACAGCTAAAATCTAAATAAAAGAAATATGGGGCCATGAGCAACTGAATTCAGAGTATTTAAAGTGTACGTCAAGGTAAAACTTATAGCCTTTTGGTACAGTGGGGATTTTATATGGCTATCTGGGGCTTCGTCATAGAGATTATCCTCCACTTCGTGTCCTGCAGACAATTATTTCACCAGTGAAGTGAGGTAACATCAGTAAAGGGGACACAGACAGAAATCAAAATCTGATAGGGGTCCTAGCCTTCCCCTTCTCTACCAATGAAGAAGTCCATTTATTTCTGCCGTTGTTGCTGTTGGAGAGTTACTCATACTTCCCATCTGGTAAACCGTTGGAACGACAGGAAGTGAGGGAAAATCTCTCGAACGGTACCCAAGATAGCAGTAAAAACGCACCCATCCCCAAGTAAAACTTTCCCCACTCTATCTAAAACAAAAAAGGTTTGACTTGACATCAAGTACAGTGGTACACACAGGTAAAGTTGCTCCAATGTTTGTAATAAAAAGTTCTAAAGGGTTATGTACAGAGGTTCTAAAATGTTAAATATATATTTAAAAAAAAAGAGCAAAATGCAAGACATGCATCAGCCATAGCATTAGTCAGTCCCAAATGTTTAGTTATAGCCAGTCACAAACATCTGGTTTGTAGCCTCCAAGCTGTCTAACCAATTCTAGTGCCAAATGTATGGTTTGTCTTTTGTTTCATGAAAGTCTTTGTATATAGAATAATCTTTCTATACAATTTATGGTGTACATCTGCTCATTCAACATGGCAGAGTATTCACCAGTAGGGAGGCCAGCAATATAATACTCTATATGTAAAACATGACCTTGTGTTGTGGGTCCAACCAAAAGTGTCATACAGGCCATATGTGCTTGTTCTGTACAGCGAGTAGTTCCCCACAGGGTTGCCATGTTCCATTCTCCCTGTGGTGCAGAGTGACCCACGCTAGTGGAACAGAGATGGCCAGAAAGCTCACATGTACCCATACCCTTATGGGGTCAAATCTGTAAATCCATGGCACATTCCCTTACCTCTTAGAGACTCTGTATTGTGCTGTGACCAGTTGTCCTGTCTGAGGGTCATGCACTGTAGCCCGACTCAGCTACAAAAAGAGAAAGGACTGGGTTTAATTTGGGGGCAGGCATTCTGGATGCCATGCCAGTGGTTCTGATTGGTTGGATAAAATGAGTCTTATGTAAGAAACCATCTCTTGATAAGTGCAGGGAATGAAAAAATGATTTAATCTATAGAAGAACATCCTTTCACTTTTCATTGGAGACACAGAGTGATCGTTTCACTGATTATTGGAGACACACAGAGTGATCGCTTCATAGTGCAGAGTTAACAAATCCATTAAGGTTCAGAAATGCCTTTTCATTTCAACAGGCCAAAGTGGTATTAGTCCATTTACCGCAAAAGGTACTAAATCACTGATAATTCATGGTTACAGCTTCTCTTAGCAGATGACTGCAATCAAGAGTTAAAGACTACAGATCAAGTAAACAATAAAAAAGGGACACATTTAGAATTAAACTCAACAATCCCAGCATTTAAAAATGAAAAAAAAAAAACTCCCATTAATGTTTTAGAGAACATCTGGAATACCTTAATTTAAATGAAACCTCTCATGATGCAATGCAGCCACCTGATCTTTTCTGTATATATTTTTGTGTCTCAATATAAGCAGACTATTGGGTGACCGTCATTCCCATACATAACAGCACTGGACTACTGAGAGGTTACAGGCATCCAGCTTATGGGCTGTTTCAGCAGTACAAGGGGCTTTACTAAAAAGGACCTCATTTTAAATTACATTTCTTAAGTGTAGGAACATCTACCAACCAACCAGAATGTAAATTTTGTTGTGGTCTTACTTCAACAAAAGGAAGTCTAGTAATGCACTTAGCCGAAGATCTGAATGTAGGTACTATGCCTAGTAACTTTTGGATTAGAGAAGTTGGTAAACATGGCACAGTCATTTTGGCGCCTGCATCCACTTCACTGCGTAGGAGAAATATGCTGTTTAAACAGGTCTAGAAAAACCAGCAAGCATTTGAAAAACATCTGCACAACAAACAGAAAGGATCACTCTGCACCAAACGCAACATTTAGTATTAAACCGAGGTATCAGGAATGCCATCCTGTTACCTCAGTTTCCAGACACAATGGTTGCCCTCTGCCCCCTTGCAATGCATTACACACAGGATTATGAACAGTTTGGTCTTACCTTTTGCTAATTCTGTATTGTGCGGTCTCCAGCACTCCTGTGATAGGGTTTGAAATGGTGGCTCGCTTCAGCTGTAAAGCCAACCAGTCACAAGAGTTGTAACAAACATAAGCTAACATTCACCCAACCAATCAGATGCCCACTGTACGCAGAACACATACAGTAAGGTGAAAATTCAGAAAAACATAAGTTATGCAAATATGGCAGTTGGCAATTCAGTCTCTATGCAAAATTAATACAAAAACAATGGTTCATATTGCCACCTAGCCTATATGCTTGCAGTATGCTTTGCAATTCATTGTTCTGTATGCGGTACGATTTAACTGCCAAAACATAACAGATGGAAAAAAAACATACTGTACTCATACAAAAAAATAAAAAATAAAAAAGAAGACAAGCCTACAGACTGCTTGTGCTTCCATTAGGGATGCACCAATACGAATACTAGTATTTGCATCAGTGCCGATACATAGTATTTTGGTACTGATGCTCCCGATATGCGTTTTAGTGTATTGCATGTATGTCTGTAGAGTATAACTTTGTAAATGCATGCTTGGATAAAATGGGTTTACAGGAGAAGCCTTTTGGCAGCCCACTGTAGTCACTTGATCCCTTATACATGCTTGGCTTTTAACTGGTTGTTATGAGCTTCCACAATATTAATCTTTAATCTTTAACTGATAAATGCAGAAAATAGTTACCGACCCTAGGTTTTGCAAGCTCTTTGACTTTTGCAATCTCCGCATCAGAAATGATATTGTGGTAGCGCACAATGCGAGGTCTGTCCCATTCATCCTCCTGCTTTGTAGGAGACAAGATGAAAGTAGGGCTCCTGTTTCCATCAAAATAGCGGCAGAATAGTTTCTTTTGTCTGCGAGGAGTCTGTGGAGGGGGGGGGGGGGGGGGAGTGAAAATAAGTGTAAGATTGCCAGTGTACTCTTATTACTAAAATGTCTTATCTTAGTAAATCTTTGGACACAACTATACTGTTTTACTTTAGATTTTATCGGTTTATTATTTATCAGTATTCTAATCTGGTATTCTCAACTTCTATAAAAAGGATGTAGCCATTTACATAGGTGAACTGTAAGCCAAGTGCCCCACCCCCACCTGTGTGTATTTACTCAGGTTAGTATTAAAGTGTACATATAGCCAAAGTGTAGTTTGGGAAAGAGTGTGCAATAGTTCAAATTAGGGATGCACCGATACTAGTATCGGCACTGATACCTTCCCCAATACCGGAACATCTGGTCAGAGGAAGATTTCCTCTGACTGGCAGTGCCGTAGAGGAACACCTTCCCATGTGATCAGGAAGCTTCCCATGTGATCAGGAAGCTGGGCGGCGAGTAATGGCCCGCCTCCCGGCTTTCTGATTGCCCGGGAAGCCGGCTTCCCTCCCAATCAACATTCAGCCGGCTGTTTGGCCAATCAGGAAGCTGGGAGGCGGGTCATTACTCGCCGCCTGGCTTCCCGATTGGCTGGGAAGCCGGTTTCCCAGCCAATCAGAAGCCGGGCAGACAACATGGAGCCAGCTTCTCGGGCAGATTGCCCAGGAAGCTGTCTCCATGGCAGCGGATGCACCGGTATTGACGTGTACCGAAAGCAAAGTATCGGTACTCGTACTCTATACCAAAAAAACGGTATTGGTGCATCCCTAGTTAAAATCCCAAATCAGTTTATTTTTTGCTTTCTGCCGTGATGGGAGTCTATCTCTACAAATTGAGGGCATTTCCTCTCTTAGATAGTTGTCATCAGAACAGGTGATCCCATTGAAAGATATCCTTTACCTCCTGTTATTGTAAAATTTTCGGTTTGCCATCATTTTGGTCTTTAGGACAAATAGAGAAGATTAATCTCCCCAGCAGGGAGGGGAAGGGGGGAGAGAGACAACTTTAAAAAGTTGAGAGGGGTTCTAAACCTTCGCTGTTCTATCCATAACTAAAAAGAAAAAGTTTGGGCTATGCATATGCTTTAATGTATGTACCCCCTCTTTGCATGCAACTTGGCTGTTCTAGTTAAAAGATCTGGAAGTCAAGAAAGGAAGTTCTATATATACACTACACATAGCCCCGGACACTCTTCCCTGCACCTATTCATCAGTGCTGGCCAAATATTAGTGCCAGCACAAGAGAGGAAGGAGACCAAGTTATATGCTCCTGCATACTTGTAAGTATCAGGTATTTTCTTTGACTTCGGTGGAGTTTATACCACACTGAACAGGAGCACTATACTATAAACTTCTCACTCCTATTTCAGATGTTTATGCTATAAAGCCATCACCATAACAGCAGGCATTGCTTTTTGGGTGTTGCTGACAATAATTCTACTAATAAAAAGATATCACAAATAATATTTACCATTTTAATACCCTCTCCACGGCACAGCTTCTCATACTTCTGCCTCTCTGGCAGGTGGTCTTTGGGGCGGCCTTTCCTTGTAGTAGGATGTGCTGCATCAGAATCTGAAGAACTGGATTTATTTGCTTCTTTTTCCATAATATACTCAAAGTATTTCAGATTGCCATTACCTCTTTGATGTTCAGGATCTGAAGAAGTTTAAAAATCAGCAAATAATGTTCCTTTAATAACCTATTGCACAAATCATTAGCACTATATCTAAATTATGCCCAGATTATTTCCAGGGAAGCTTTAAATAGTAGAATTAAGAGGACGATAGGAAAGTGCTTACAGAAAACATTTAACATGGTTGCATTTAGGTTCCCTTCACATCTTGGCAGTTTCCAATAGTACAATCTGGCCAGGGACACATGAAAAACAGCAGAAACCTGCAGAAATGTTATACAAGACCCCCGGGGCCGGTTCACAAAGCTACAAGCATTCATTTTCCTCATCCATCAATGCACAGAAATTAGCTTCTGTCTTTTAATTGTCTATGCACAACACTAAACTGGGTGGGTTACTAGGATTACTCAGCGAGACATGTACATCATAGCTAAAACCTCTTAAAGTTGAACTGCAGGTAAACTGCTACACACGCACACATACATATGAAATACATATAAGGGATTGGATGTACCTGCCAAAATACTTGCATTTCTGTACACCCAGTTCTGAGATTTACACATCTATGCCACACAGCACAACCTTTTGGGTCAGTGCAGGAAACCTGATTTTTCTCTGCTGCAGTTAAATATTTATAGGTCTTAGCCCTCCCATTGCGGTTTGTTAGCATATGAGCACACCCAACTGGTTACTTTTGTGGCTTCTCCCTCTCCCAATCTCAGCTTGGCTGTACAGGAAGCTGCATGAATGTAATTTGTGTAGTATATTTTCCTGGATTTCAGCTTAAAATTACACCACACACACTTTGTGAATAAAACACATGCAAGATCCAATTTCTACTGATGACACCTTTTTTTCAAAGGTAACCTATACAGAGTTAATATGGGGCTGCCATTTCCAAACTTTCCATCTGTAAAGGCTAGATGCCAAATTGGCATGCTGTTCCAGTGATTTCAGCATTTTTGGGTTACAGGCCCAAAACAAAAATGCAGATCTGGAATAATAATCTACATACCTGTTGTGGGTCAGTGACTTAAGTTTGCAGTCCGAGACAAAAAGTCAATGTTTCTTTTCAGAAAAATCAACAAAGGCAACCTCTGTATTTCCCTCGGTACAGGTTACCTTTAACCCAACATTCTACCTTGATCACTTTATACATCAATTACTGCTATGTAAACCGCAGAGCCCACCTTTCTGCAGAGGGGTCACCAGTCATTCTGCTGGGCTGAATTTCAGGTGAAATAGTTAGGTCAGTAGTGTGACTGGGATTTAGTTTGGATTGCAGTAATTTCAATGACAGACACAGTGATAGGTCTGTTCAGTTATCCATATTCTATTTCATGACAACATAACTTATAATTTAAAGTAACACTAAACTCAGGAGTTAGATCTTAAAAATGCATTGAAATACTCTAGTAACAAAAATTTAACTTAACTTATTTGTGTATCATGCAGCTGTAGATCCTCAAATCGTATCTGAATTGGTGCCGACAATTTCCTTGCTTCTGGAGGGTGGCTACTTTTGTTCCCCATGGTCCCTATGGGCGTTGCAAAGTAGCCACCGCTCCAAGCTCACTCCCATGATGGAGTACAATCTCAAAACAAGTTGGAAAACTAAATGTGAGATTGTAGTCCAACACAGGAGGGAGCTTGGAGCGGTGGCTACTTTACAACACACACAAGGACCATGGGGAACAAAAGTAGCCACCCTCCAGAAGGAAGGACAGTGTCAGCATGAATTCAGAGATGATTTGAGGATGTACAGCTGAGTGATACACAAATAAGTAACATTTTTGTTAATAGTTAAAAGTTACTTGAATGTATTTTTATGATTTAACTCTGAGTTTAGCATCACTTTTATCAAAAACGCCTATTCATTTCTTGCTTAAAAGAATGGCACAACCAAATCTATTACCATGGCTAAATCTTACCAAGCTCCAATAGCCTTTTGGTTAGCTTCAGAGCTTTTTCCAAATCGCCCTGCTGATACACTGCATAGCTGAGGTAGTCTAGTACAACAACCTTATCAACGGAGGAGGATAGCTCTCCAGCATCCAGCTGACGCAGGGCTTGCTCCATCCACAGCTCCGTATGGTAATAGTCAGCTTCCGCATAAGCAACCTTTCCCAGTTCAAAGCAGTCTTCAACAGTCAGCGTGGCTTTAGACTTTACACCTATGAACATCCAGAAAATAAAAGAAAGACGCATATGAGTTTGTATGAATATAGTTATTTTCTAAGGCATATGCAACCTATGACTGCATCATTTATTTTTCAGCTGTCACTAACATCTATCATACTGGTACTACATGCCAACCACAATGGAACGTGGCACTTTACTTTTCAGTGTGAAATCTTTCTTCAGTTATTTTTAGTTTGTGTGTTTAGGCCAACTTCTGCCTTTCTTCTATAAAACTAAATGGATCTACAAACACATAAGTCTTCTTTGGCCACAGAGTATCCACCATAAAGCATGCCCCAGAGGGATCAGCTCATTTACCCCTGTTTGTAGGTATGCATTCAGGTTTTTCGTCACTATAATTTGACACGAAGGACGATATAGAAAAACACCATTCTGTTTTATATGTGTGGACGGTTTTGTTCTCCATAGACCCATGAAAATTTTGTTTGAATTTCGCTTTGGCAGACTGTTTCTGCCTTGAAATAAAAGTTTGATGAATTGCACATCGGGTAAACGCAATTTCTGCACAATTTAAGTGACTTTCAAGAACTCTGCCTCATCCATTATCTACCAAAACATCTGTGCTCATGAAAATCCCGTGTGGCAAGATTCAGATACAGCAGAGGGCATGTCAAAGGCTACATATTGCTCCCCTGTGGCACTCCGGGGATGCCATAAGGAAGGCAAAGTTATATCATTGGATGCAGGCATCGTTCAGGTGTTTTGAGAGCCAGCAGGCTAACTAGCAAGATACTGAAGCTTGGCCCAGTGCAAGATTCCTCCATTGACACAGTTAAGTGTAGATGGAGGAATCTGTTGCACTTTCCATCTGACCATAGAAAATCTGCAGAAAAGCTATAGGTGTATGGCCAGCTTAAGACTGCACACATACACCCAATGATTTTCGAACAAGCAATGAAGCCGAGTTCCTAATAGGTCACTTGGGTGCTGAAGAATGTCCTGCATTAAGAGGCATGTGGGGAAAGACTACAAACAGTCTCCACTAGTTAAAGCTGCAACATTTAAATTGCAGTAGCAGGTAATGCTGCTGTGCTCACTCTACTCTCTACTGCCTTCAGCATGTGCCTCAGCCACCTGATTGACTTGGAGTGATGTGTCCCTCTATTTTTGCAGTCTGAATGTTGTTGAAAAGGAATTACAAGAGGTTCCTACAAAGCTATATTCAAATATGTAAAGTAGCTACATTTGAAAGAACATATCTATTTACACAACACACACACAATGTATATCCAACTGTGGGTTAGCTTTAACTGACTTTTCTGTTACAGGAGACACATTTAATGGTAGGAACATGGGAGAAAATGTAATTTCAGTCTACAGCTTCCAGATACCTAATCAGTAGCCACCATAGGGAATAAACCATTGTCTCCCAAACTATTAGTGTACTTCTTTCCTGAAGCACAGCTTTAAATACTGTGAAGTCACTCCAAAAGACTGTTCCAAAATTTAAAAAGGATGAAAAAAATAAAAAATAAAAAAGGAAAATAAAAATCAGTGCCTGTTGCACTACATGTAAGGAGAAAATACCATATAGAAGTGATTTGGGTGTGTGAAGTATACTATTTAAATTTGACATGTACAGGTTAAAAAAAGTAATATTGTACACATTGTAGGTTAGTGAACCAAACCTTATGTCTTCTGAAAGCAAAATGATATCCATTAAAGACCCAGCCCTATGGTCTGTTCCTCTCTACTCCAGACCAAAAATGTAGGAGGGCATGCATACATCATCAAGACAAATACAGGATCAGTGGTGGCCACTGGTCCTGCAGAGAGGATGTAGGCAAGGAGAGGGGCAGGGACATGCTCTGTCGAAAGACTGGTAAGAAGAAGAGCAGCATCAAGGGACCAGTCACCAACAACCTAAACCAGTGGAGAAGGGGACTGTAGGACCATGGATTAAGGCAAGTATTGCTCTGCATTCAATGATCCCCTGAAAAAAAACCAAGCACTATAGTCTTCAAAGGAAGGCGTGAGGGAAATGTTATTTTATTAAGGTCCGGAGTTATGCTTTGAACCAAAATCAACTATCCAGTACCTGGCAAGTTTCCATTAGAAAGAGTTTCGGTGTCTAAATTATAGGTGTCCTGAAGACGAATCAAAGCCTTGGCTGCACCTGTCTGGTCCTCGTCATTGGGGAAATACTGGCGCTGGACGGTTAAGTTAGAGATAAAGCCTTAAAAACAATAATAAAAATAGTAATTATTGCAACAACTATAAAAAGTATAAGCAAGTACCAATTACAAATTAGGTTTACTACCGTAGCTTCTAGGTATGTGTGCACTTCCCCCGAACTTTTGGCCGAGACACATACACTGATCACTTTCCCCTGATCCCCCTCTTCAGGGACTACAAGTCCCATATTTCACAGTGCCATTGAGGTCACTGCGCAGGCATGCCCCATCAATCCACCCTGGCTGCCTGCACATATTAGCACAGGAAGCGCCATAGGATTTTCTCTCTTCTGGGAGCATCTCCATGGAACCCGGGAAGGCAACATAGCCACCCAAAAACCGGGGACCTGGGGCAGCAATCAATGGACTGGCTCCACCCAAAAACCGGGGACCTGGGGCAGCAATCAATGGACTGGCTCCACCCAAAAACCGGGGACCTGGGGCAGCAATCAATGGACTGGCTCCACCCAAAAACCGGGGACCTGGGGCAGCAATCAATGGACTGGCTCAACTAAAAACAAAAAGGCACGATTTTGAAGAAGTTAAACAAAAGGTAAGCTGCTGTAACGGATTTTTTAATTTAGGGTTTAATACCACAAGCTAATTTATAAAGGACCAATATAACGCAAAACAAAATTTGGCTCTCATAAAACGGCAATTAAAAAGGGATCTGAAGCTGTATATGGAAAACAATACACACCATCCTGAGTGTTAAGTATTCCCACAGCAGTCAGGCTCTTGTCAGACTTCCACAAGCTTTAGCTGCCTGATTAACATGAAACAATAGGCTGTACGCAGCTAGCCTGCAAATGTACAATCTCAAGCAGTGTAAAGGCATGCGAATTAAAAAATATTGCAGGATTTGTAGAAATAGCATTTATTTTACACACAGCAAATTGTGTCATTACTTTCGTGTTTCCAGTTATTACATATACATACTGTACACGGTTACAACCATGTATGGATCAAGCAATAAAGCATTTACCATCAGACATGTCTTTCAGCACCAGATTCTCAAGTGCCTGCCACTCTGTATTGAGTCTCTTCATTAACTTGAATGCATTAACAGGGTGGCCCAGGAAGCCCTCTGGATCTTTTACTGCGGTCTCTGATAGCATATCAAACTTCTCTGCCCATCTGTAAAAGGTAAATTTAATTTGGAAAACACATTTGTAAGGGAAATTAGGAATAGAACAAACATCTTAAGAACACATTCCATCTACTTAAATAAAACATTGCTAAAAATCTTGCAAGACATTGTACAGTATGACATTTTTATTAGTAAGCAACATGATTTCTGAAGATGTTCACTGAACTGTAATTGATCTGCAAAGCAAGCTTCTGTCAAAAGAAAGGACAGCAGTAATTGAAGCGTATTTCTTTTTTTGCAGTCAAATTTGGGGAAAAAAAAATCCCTCTATGGGGTCTATACATAAGCATAAACCTATGCAGAGCCATTCGTCCTACGAATCTCTGAATGTCCGTTCTCTGTGCAAATAGAGGCAAAACACAAAAGATTTTTCATATATTCTTTAACCACTTGCCTTCTAGATGCGGGTGGGCATTTTAAAAAGTCAAAATTTTAAACAGCCAGCAATGGTTGTTTATATACAAGCGTTCTGGTGGCTCTAGAGCCACCTTACCGCTTGTATTGTGTGCCGCTCCGTGCAACCACCCCTCCGTTGATCCCAGCTACCTGTGCCCCGTCAAAGGGGAACCCTAGATTGTAAGTTTCTTGAGGGCAGGGACTGTTGTGAATGTGCACTATGTAAAAGCATGTAATATGTTTCTTGTACAAACAGTGTATGTGTAAAACGCTATTTGCGCGCCATACTGTACCAAAATACAAATACTGCTTATACATGATATCTAATGTCTCCAAAGAATTCACACATGGAAAGATTAGCTGGTGTGTAAACTCACAGCAGATGTAACATGAGCTGATATGAAGAGGATTTCAAACAGAATCCTAGCCTGTGTAAATGGAGCAGACTTAACGGTGTTGTCTGCAATGCTCTTTGCTCAAGGGAAGAGAAGCTAGAGAAGTGTAGTCTCTAGAATCCGAGCAGTGGCTCATTGTTTAGTTATTTTGTTTATGGATATGCTGCCTTTGTCTGGAGGAAATAGTTTTTAGTTTGTGGTTTGAGATCGTAAACTGTGGAAAAGAATTTGGAACCAAAAAGAAGGCCTATTGTAAATTCCAAAATATCTTTCCAAACCATTGTGTGCTGCTAAAGTGTAAAACTGACAGCACTTGCACTAGAGTCCTATGTTAAAAGTTGTTTTTGTTACATGAAGTAACCATATTTATAGAATGCTCTCAAGTGGATTTTCGCTATTGTTTACACATCTGTCACCAGACAAGCATCATACACAAACTTCACAACATGTAAAACTTGATAGCTTATAGATTTATCATCAATATAGAAGCAGAAAGTACTTGCAAGAAAACCCTTAAAATCACTTGAACTCCAGGGATTAAGAAAGTTAACCCTTGCAATGGGAACTAAGATTTAACTGCTCATTTTCTTCTATGGCCAGAATACAGAAGATAAAGTCACTAGACTTCAAAGGTTGAACCCGATGGACATGTGTGTCTCTAGTCAACCTCAGCTACTATGCAACTATGATACTCAACACTGCGGCAGTTAGCACTCCCCTCTCCCCCTCCACTCCAGCTGTCCCTCAGCATCCTCACGTCTAATGCAGGTGAATGGACCTGCATTAGACATGATAAGGTCATTAGACCGCAGGAGCCCGGGGGAGAAGAGGCTGCAGGGGACTGGTCTGGCAGCTAAGCGGGGCCGAGAATCAGATGAGTATCTCTTTATTTTTGTCACTAGACCAAAACGAGCAGTTAAAAGTTAACTCTTGCATGGAGCCTACCCCTGTACTGCAAGGGTTAATTCCTGAGTTCTTTAACATACCCCCTACGTAACCATATTTACTCATAATTCCTGATGTCCCATCTTAATTATGTTAGGTTTAGTCAAGTTATAATGGAACATTTGAAGGCAAATGCTCAGGATGCATTTGTTTTTCTGGCTTTTTTACCCTTGTTAATTCTGCAAATAACATTTCTTGTCCCAGGGTGACCACTTTCACTCCTCCACTGCATCTATAGCGGTATGCATGGGTGCCACCCATGCTGGACTATCAACAGATCTGCCTTTGTTTATCTCCTTAAAGGTGCCCATACACTGCACGATCGTACGAGAATCGCGGGAAATCCCGCAATCGTACGATAAATCGCAAAGTGTTTGGAAGGTGTGCGACCGGTTCTACTGTACGGTCGCACCTCTTACATCGAACAAGCAGGCTGGAAAACCCGCTGGGAATCGTACGATTCTTGTTCGACAACTGCCAAAACGGGCCAGTGTGCGCACACTGCCCGTTTGCAGTCATCGGAAGACCGCCCCTCATTGCAGTCATCGGAAGACCGCCCCTCATTGCAGTCATCGGAAGACCGCCCCTCAGGGGGGCGGGCTTGCGATGATCGCAAGTACGATCTGCCTGTCCAAGATGGGCAGAGCGTACATTTTTTTAAATTACTTTACAACCCTCGCAAGACAAAAGTCTTGCGAGGGTTGTAAAGTGTATGGCCACCTTTAAACAGCAGCTGATGGAATTAGTAGTTTGCATAAGATAGGTAATTGTTTTTTCTTTAGGTCAGCTGGAAGTAAATAAGGCTACTGCATTTCAGTTATTTTCTGTACTTTCTGTACTTGCTGAAAAGGATTTTTAGCTGGAAAAAAACAAAAAAACTCATGCAGTTACCACATCTAGACTAGACGGGTGAGCTCCAATAGATTTAATTTTTTGTTCTTGGATTTAGTCATCCATTAAAAACCCAATATGTCAATGGTTGAGTACAAATCTGATTTTTGAGAACTGGCCTAGTTGCTTCTAGACACACCCAACACCTGGAGCATATACCTGGGAGCAATGACATTCCATAAAGTTATCTGGCATAAACACGGTCCAAAGAACAGTTTGCCCAACAGAACTATTTCAAGGGTAAACAAGGATATTACAATTACACTAGAATTATATCACATATAACCTAAAAAAGACAAAGTCCCTGGGGTTATATATACACTGCAGTGTCCTGGAAGAGAGAACTCCCCCCGTTTAGCACCATGCTCGGATATGATGGAGAAATGTTGTCCATTTCTTGAGGTTATGTATGATGAAAGCAAAGCAAGCAAGAAGAAAGCTAAATTAAAAAAAAAAAAAAGAAGTGCTTTACAAGATCACTATACATTGATGTTATTTATCATCAGTGAAAGCTTTTGAAAGAAGAAACCCTAAAAAGAATAGCACAGTAATATTTTTGCTCATTAAACTCACTTTTTAACCTGTTGCAATTTGGCTTCTTCTGCTTTTATATAATCTTTTAGTGAAGTGACCAGGTCTTTCTCAGTATACAGCAAGTCTGTCATGTGGCCTGTAATACAAATGTCACATAGGTGAAAAAGTCATCTGTGTACTTGTATATAATCCTGTAATTGTCCAATATGAAAGTTTTCTGGTTTTAATCTATACAGTGTTATATTTAGGGTGTAATGAAGTAAATGAAACTTACCTCTAGAATTCCAATCCTAAGATATGCAAGTGCTGGGGCCTAGAAGCTTTGTGTGCTTAAATTTGTATTATGCAACACATAGAATGCCAGTAACATTATGAGCCTGTATAATGGATGGTGACAGGTGGAATGAAGTAGAACATAATATCTCAAACTACATGATATTCCCTGCCAGGAATCTACAGGAAGCAAAATAATATAATTTGACTGTCCATAATAAGCTTGAACGCCAGCCAGCTGTCCCCTGCCATAGTAGAAGCGAAAGTGAAATCTTTTGCAGTCTTTATGAACGTTGGGTGCCACTGCTATTTGACACTTCTGGGTGTTTCGGATGACTGACCACCACAGTTCCAGTGGGAACGACTAGAGCGCTCAGCATGATCATAAACCCATTGATGGGACCTGCGTCTCAGTGGACTCCAAAAAAAAAAGCATTTTACAGGGAGTACAAAATCCTGTTTGCTTTCTCATCCACTGTGGGACACAGGAAATCTACTGTTGAGGGGGGCAAATGTTCTTATGAATGTTCTTATTGTGGCAAAGGTCCCTGCTCACATCATGGCTGCAGATGATTTGCTGGACTGGGGTGGGTCAAGTGGTTCTTAGAACCATGTTCTGGATCAAAGTTAGGCAGGTCTTGCAGAGTTCCTCTGTCAGGCCCCAAGGGCACGTCTGGGTGTTGGAGGGGGATGCCCATCCTCTAGTTCTTTTGGTGTTCACATGGACAAGCCTTGGGTTGTAGTTTACCTTAATTCCTGCCTATATTTGTACAGGTACCTCTCGGAACCTACCTTTTTCCTTTAGTCTGGCTAACTTCATAGTCCCCAGCCAAAAGCCCATTTCCACCTTTGCAGAGATAATTGTTTTAAAAAACATATGCCAGCAATGAACGCCGAGTGTAAATGAAGCAGGCATACGCAGTTGATGTATATGAAAACAGAAACTCTAATTTTTTTGTTAGCTTTCCTCTTCATATTCTCATGGAAATGCCTCTGTGTTTTGCAAGCTCTTTCTGAGCTCTACCATTCATTAGTATTCATAGTGGCACTCGCACCCCCTCTTCCTCCGGACAGTGTATTGTGTGCAAAGGCAGAGCTGGTGTTTACCGATCATGTTACAATGAACAACAGGGGGGGGGGGGGGTAGGAGATGTTTATAGCATAATTACCCAATTACCATCTGACCCCAATGTCGGACTGATTTTCAAAATGTTGAATTTTTTGGCTTCAGTCCTAATAAAACCTTTTTTTTTTTAAGGAAACCCTAAAATGTGAGTCATTAAAATGTGCACCACTGCACGTGTTCATTACCACAATAAATGCAAATCACTTACAAAAGGTGGAAATGGACTTTAAGTTCTGTTAGTCTCAGGGGTATTAACTATACTTATGGGACAATATGCTGTGACGATTTTGACTTTTTTGGATATCTACTTTGCTTGCAGTGAACTTCATATAGTCTTGGTTTGCTTGCAATTTAAGATTATAGGTTCTAGTTCATGCCACTTGTCACAGTTATAAAGTTACAGTCTCATAATGTTACTGGCATTCTGTATAGTAAACAAGACAAATGAAAAAACAAACACCAGGCCATGTTTACACTGGATACTAGACAGGATGGCTGTAAGGTTGACACCCTGTACAAAAGTTCTCACTTATGCACACAAATATTTAAATTGCATCAACATTACAATTACACTTTTTTTTATTACAATCAATTTCTAAATCACAAACCCGCGGCTTCATACATCTGTAAGGATTCAAATAGATCAGTTAATTGTTTTATGGTCAAGTTGAGCTCTACAATCCAACAGATGATTTCTGGCACTCTGATGTACAACCATGTGCAACAAAAGATTAAAAAGAAAAAACAGCCCTATGCTTGCATAAAGGGAGTTAACAGTAAAACAGAACAGTGCAAGCTATCCAAAGGCAGGGTCCTTTAGCAATTATTTGGTCGTTCATTTAAAATGAGCTCCCTATGGATCATTAAAGAGGATTTCAGATCATAAAATGCTTTAAAATCTTCCCAGAAGTGCCAGAATCATCATATTGTAATATATAGACCGTTAACTAAATGAGGAAGATGAAGAACACATGGGGAGGCCAATTTTCAGCTTTGGTAGCCAACATGATCAGCTTTGCCTCACTTAACCTTTGCTTTGTTTTAATTAATCTTCAATGGAAAATCTGTAAATATAGATGCTGACTGGTGTCATTGTGTTTACATACAATCATGGGACAATATGCTGTGACGATTTTGACTTTTTTGGATATCTACTTTGCTTGCAGTGAACTTCATATAGTCTTGGTTTGCTTGCAATTTAAGATTATAGGTTCTAGTTCATGCCACTTGTCACAGTTATAAAGTTACAGTCTCATAATGTTACTGGCATTCTGTATAGTAAACAAGACAAATGAAAAAACAAACACCAGGCCATGTTTACACTGGATACTAGACAGGATGGCTGTAAGGTTGACACCCTGTACAAAAGTTCTCACTTATGCACACAAATATTTAAATTGCTTTAAAATCTTCCCAGAAGTGCCAGAATCATCATATTGTAATATATAGACCGTTAACTAAATGAGGAAGATGAAGAACACATGGGGAGGCCAATTTTCAGCTTTGGTAGCCAACATGATCAGCTTTGCCTCACTTAACCTTTGCTTTGTTTTAATTAATCTTCAATGGAAAATCTGTAAATATAGATGCTGACTGGTGTCATTGTGTTTACATACAATCATGACATAAGAAAAAAAAAATATCTATATAGCCTTACCAATTGACGTAAAGAAGTCTACATGTGCTCCACACATAGAAACAAGCATCAAGATAGGCAAGGAACAGAAAACCTCCATGGCTTTCATTGTAAATCTGTGAAAAATAAAATATATTTAGCGCTACAACGATATATTTACTCATCATTCCCTAATAAAAAAAAAAGGAATATGTTCCCACTATACAGGTCTTGGAAACCCATTTCTAGATGTGCACTGAAAGAAGCTACAGCACAGTGCAAGGCCCCACATTTTTCTCTGTTTGGAAAAGTAACACTCATTACAATTCCCATATGGGCAGACATCAACTGTGACAGCAGTCGTCAGCGAACAACAACATGTTCTCCGAAGGTAACCATGCACTAAACCTGCTGCAACTAACATCCACAAATCAAGTGTTATAGCGTTATTTCTGCATATCAATGATATCTGACCATGACTTAAAGCTCTCCCAAAGCAGAATACACATGTAATTAAGCATAGTCATCCTATCTCAGGCATCTGCAGATGCCTGCAGGTCAGGTCTTTGACCCCTCCCGA
Organism: Nanorana parkeri; assembly: GCF_000935625.1. Taxonomy (NCBI): domain Eukaryota; kingdom Metazoa; phylum Chordata; class Amphibia; order Anura; family Dicroglossidae; genus Nanorana; species Nanorana parkeri. The sequence goes on from NW_017308018.1 coordinate 178,988, forward strand.
GTCTCCACCAGGTCTGGACAGATCACAGTAGCCATGTAGCCAATGAGTCCTAAAAATGACAGCTAGCACCTAACTTTTGTCTGACCAAATTTTGTCTATGGAGCTGGCTCCTATAAAATAAATAAAATGATTCTGTTGGCTCCTGAATGCAATGTTAATTTGTCCACCTCTGGTCTCCACTGTAGGCCATTGCTCTGATGGGTAACTTAATTGACCAATACTGAAGATACAGTGGTGGGAGAGGAAAGGGCAAGGGCTCTGCCCAGGAAACATCTATTCATCAGATCATGCAGGTATCTCCAGCAATGACAAACCAGAAATTAGAGACAGACCCTAGGGTTGCCTGTCACAAACATGGAAAATCACACTAAGCATATGATTAGCTAATGAATAAGCTGAGGGGACCCCCACCCTCCCCCCAAAAAAACAACCCACCAGTGAGTAGATGTATAGGCAGCAGAATTTATATGCAATTCTAAACGTTCCCTGTATAACCCAACCCTTCCCACCGTCAGGACACCCTACTGATTCTTTGTGACTGTTGGTCAGTGGGACTGCCAGAGGCTCAGGAAGAGAAAAAGGTCAGGGTCAAGATCATTTTTTGCATTAAAAAAAAAACGCCAAGATCTACATAATACTTCACATCTGTGTATATCTCAGCATATAGAATGTTTACAGGTTACCTCCCCACCCCATGTATTTTTTCATAATCAGCATCGAAGATGGTTAAAAAGTCTGGAAAGCACTGTCTTAAGGTGCCCATACACCTGACGATTATTGTACGATAATCGTGGGCGATTCCGCGATCGTACAATAATCACAAGGTTGATTGGCAGTGTGCGACCACATGATTTTCGTATAAGGAGCACGCTAGAAAACCCACCGAAAATCGTACGTTTTTCGGCAGGTTGGTAGCACGATCGCAAGACGAAAGCCGCATGACCTGAGGTGCGCAAGCGCACATTGCCCGCTCACCATTGCAATCCTCTGCAAGCCCTCCCCTCAGCGGGGAGGACTTGCAATGATCGCAAGTACGATCTGCCTGTCCATGATGGGCAGGTCGTACTAAATTTTAATCACCTTACAACCATCGCACAACGAAAGTGTAGTAAAAGGAAATCACATTTGTTCATGGATAACTTTAAAACCTTTAAAACCTTTGTCTGCTTAAGTGATTAATCAAGAAATGCAAACAATTACAGGAGGTACCGGAGGCAGCAGATTGTACTTGAACACTATAATTTGGATTACTTGATGAAAATGTACACAGACAGATTTTAAAGACGTGAACCTGGTTGTTACATAAACATTTTCTTTGCACAGGCTTTCATTTTGAAGACAAGTGAAATACAATAACATTACATAACTTGCTCTTGGCTAGAAATCTGCCCAGCGTTAGACGGTAACTGATTCATTTAGGGTATACTTGAAAATTATATGGGTAATTTCTGTAAAAATAGCTTTATGTATGGCTTTAGAGACTTTGCAGTTTTATGACAAAGTGTACCAGTCACTGTCAACCAAATAATGCAGTGTAGCTTGTAAAAACACAAAGCCTATGGTTTTAGAAATTAAGGAATATTGAAAGAGGTCATCCTGCAGCAAGATGCTATGCGCTACCTGTCATGTAGCCAATCCGTATATCATTAGTATGGGGGACATGCAGTTTCCTTCTTTAAGAAAAAACTTCCTAGAGATTTCCCAGCTAGCAGCACCTTTAAAAGGAAACACTGGCATCCATAATCTTCAATATGTTGACCCAATCTTGAATGCAAGTCCTACACTGTCCTACACTGGCTTCCACTCGCCCAGAGGATAAAATTCAAAATATTAACAGTCACCTATAAAGCCATCCACAACTCTAATGGTCTCAGAACATACAGTATATGCAGCAAGTAAAATCAGAGCTCTTGATCTGAAAGAGCTCTTGATCTCTAAAATGGGGCCTTGTGAACAATACAGGTGGGCCATAATCTGCTGAATGGAAGAACATCGTTCTATAAATATATGATAAAGGCCCAAAACTGAATCTGTCTATAGCATTTTATTTTGTCACAATCCATTAATCTTCTCTGCTCGCTGGCATGTGTTAATATTTTTACTCTGTTGCAAAGAGCTGAAGCTATTGACCGTCACATGTCAGAAGCATTTTGAGCGGATGAAAAGCTAAGATGGTGTGCTACCCACAGATCCTAAATGTCAAAACAAAGAAATTATTTCAGCTTAGTCCTGATGGAAGATGTTTATCCTAAATTGGCATAGTTAGTGTATCCCAATAAAAATAGCTGAAATGGTCAATAGTTTTTGCAACTGACCATATTACCCTAGAGTACAATGTAATACCATGCCATTAAATCACAGCATTTCCCTTTAAGTTTGTGTGAAAAAGTATTATAAATCACCAACCAAGTGTCCGTAAATGAAGGACCTGTGTGGGGTTGTGTGTCAAGTATAAAAGCAAGTATTTTATGGCAGGAAAATACATTTCAAATAGAAACCCCATTCATTTTGATGTAGCTAGTTCATATATAGTCACTGTAAAAATAAGGGTTTATATTTTTTTACATTAAAAGGAGAACTATGGAGGTGAGTGCTTTCCACTAGCCTCATAGTTCTAGCCGACCTGTGACAATGAGACTGTCACAGGTCGGCTCAGTAGATCGGGAGGTGAGCGAACACATACCGGCGTTCGCTCACCTCTCGATCCTGTCACGGCTCTCTGCCGTGACAGGGGAGGGGCTGGATTCCCCGCTCCGATTCGCCAGTGCTGACTGGCAGAACGGACAGGGGAGGGGGCGGGTACAGCTGGCTCTGCCTTTAGATAGGCAGAGGCAGCTGTCAGTCACGCAGCTGGGCGGATCCCAGCACAATTGTCAGGATCCGCTTCGGCGTCTCAGTATACCGCGAGCAGCAGCTCGCGGTATACTGAGCCTAGGGTGACGGGAGGACACTAGTTTGTGTCCTCCCATTACCCTAAGGAGAACTATGGGGAAAAGACTTAAACCCCTAAGTTCTCCTTTAAAATACAGCGCTTGCTGCATTTTTATGAGTTTACACACCCATGGCTCATTTATAATGGAAAGTGGATATTGAGATCCTTTCTCCTTTAAACTCTGCAGGGCCAAGAGGATGGTTAGTTCATAAATAGTGCTGTTGTATACAGTCCCCTAAAGAGTCCTTGCTTCTTTGGGAGTGCACAATGGAAAATCCATATTCTGAATTTTTCTCCATATTACAGTGCAACACACAAGAATGCTCATCAAAACAAGGCATGCATCTGAATAAGGGGCCTAAGGCCTCATTCACACACAACGCAAGCAAAATTGTATATTGCGTATATACGCGTCTATGCGTGCACTATATGCAATCCCAGAATGCATCACTCGTAATGGAATTTTTAATGTGCGTACATGCGCGCTTAAATACGCAGAAATACGCTGCCCGGACGCATCTCTGTTCCATTCTGTTTTTGCGCATATATACGCTACGCAAATATACGGGTGTATGGAGCCATTTATTTGCATAGGTTGCATATGGTACAATACGCACGTACGCATACGTGCGGCAGTGTGAATGAGGCCTTAAACAGTGTCCAGCTACCACTGAAATACCCAGTCAGTAATAGGCATGTGTACCCAAAACAAACAATTCAGTGTTTGTTTTATGTTGCACCAACTTTTGTACATCTCTAGGGTCACCAGGTGGTTGATTGGACTGCGCTGTATGTATATATGCAAACAAATATTTTTGCCTGAAAATTACTTAAAACCCCCAAATGTAATATATTTTCTGAAAGCCAAAACCCTATAGAATTAAATGGTGGCAGTTGCAAATTTTTATGCACGATATTAGCACAACTCCTTATCAAACCCCAAAATGTAATGATAAATGCACTTAAAATGTCCCAAAAAAAAAAAAACCCTTTTTATCAAATATAAAAGCTGAGGTAACAACGAGTAACTAGATACCCAACATGCCCAGTTTAAAAATTGTGTACATCCGTGTTAGTGCGAGAAAATGCAGTACCCCAAAAAGTCCATAAGAGGACGCTTTAAAAGCCCCCACAGGTCATCAGTTTAGAGATGCACGTAAATATTGGCCCTAAAATTATTGCTCTCACTCTGGTGCACTCTGGTGTGCGCGATCGTCGTTTTCATACATAGGCGCACCACAGGTGGGTTTACGTGAAGACGCGCATGCTCGTGGGGGACTTTTTACATTTTAATTAATATTAACTTTTTTTAACTTTAATTGCTATCACATAGCGGGGCTTACAAGCCCCCTATGTGATAGCATATTGGCAGTGACAGGTACTCTTTAAGGGGATACTGGGGATGCAAAAGACCCCTAGTATCACCTTTACACTTGAAGCTAGTGAAGTGCAGATCGCACTTCAATAGCTTATTGATGGGCTTCAGGAGCCCAGCACTGACAGCTATGGGACCGGAGATCGATGAATGGAGGTTCGCCGATTTCCTCCCAAGCTTCCCCCTGACACCAGAGAAGCTGGTCCCAGGCCTGTAGGAGGGGCAGGTTCTCAGACGGGGCCCATTTACCGGCCCATAGAAGCGATGTAGCGGCAGCTGAGGCGCCAGAATCGCTTTTACTGTAAAACCGACAGTCGACTTTACAAGTTTAAACAGAGTCCCGGCATCTGTTTAAAATGGGCCCGATGCCAGTGACGTACTATGGACGGCACTGGCCATTAGGGGTTAAAGAGCCAGTCTGCCCAAACAAAGGCTAGTCAAAAGTAATGGCTTAACAGAATTACATTTTGCTAACTTGCCTAAATGCAGTGGGGAAGCTAGACATTCTGTCACCTGGGCTGAAGGCTCAGAGTTGCTTCCCTAAACCAACCCCCCGGAAGAAGTTCTCCATCTACACACCCAGTGGCAACCCTCCTAAGCAGCAGCCGGGGATTATCCCGCCTCTCCCCAGCTTCAACCCTGCCTACATGGCCTTTAAAACTGTGGAACTACCTGTTTGGCTTTAGCTTTCACTTAATACTCGGCGCCCAGCTTCCTGACTGGCCGGCTCCATGCTGTTTGGCCGGCATCGGGCTCCATGCTCCCTCGCGGTACTGCCAGTCAGAGGAAATCTTCCTGACTGAAAGTTCCGGTAATTGAGGCAGGTATGGGAGCATTTGGGCAAGCAAGAATACTCACCCAAATACTCGATATCGGCACCGATACTAGTATTGGTGCATCCCTAATTAATACCTTTTTAAATGTCTAGCATTAGAATTTGCCCTTTAGAAGATGTATGCATTGATAAAAGTCAAACCAAAAGCTCCATGTCTGGGCAATAGCAACAGATATATGCAGATACCCAGCTTCCCCTTACCCTCTATAGTAAAAAGTGTGACCAACCAACAAGTGTTTTGTCCAGTACAGAAATACTGGCTTAATGTAAAATCAATTTCTTGAAAATCACAGGATTCAGAGACAATTCAGATACACTGCTGCCCTATAGGAGGACTAGGACGACAAAAAATCCAGTGATCATCCAGGTATAACCCCTTCTACTGCTGACATGCCTGAGTTTGCAGAAAAGTCATACTAGGAGCAAGATTATAGACAGAGGGGTGTGACCTGTGTCCCTCATTAAAAAGTTTAAGGTTGATTCTGCAGTAAGTACAAAAATCCAGTTCTGTTCCTTCTTGTTCACTGAGGGACATAGGATTTAGAGACAACTGGGATTTTAAAAAGCAGGCCAGCTCATGGTTGGGCAACAGCAACACTAAACAGGCCTACACAACAATTGAACGTGGGGCTGTCTGCAGCTCAAAGAGGGGCACGAAGGGCCTTACGCATGAAACAGGCATCAGATGAGGCCAGAACACCCACCTGGCAAAACTTTAGTGTAAAAAAGTCGGTTTCATCCCAAGTAGTACTGTGTGGGATGAATCCTTACCTTTTTCTAAGAGAAGTATGCCTTCCTTGTACAATGGTAGATGTTGTAAGAAGTAGATTTTATGGCTTTTAACAACGTGGGAATCACCGAGTTCAGAGGTACCATTGTCCTTTCAGACATGGGCTTCAACAGCCATGCCATTAAAGCCAGTGACTAATAATAACCTGGTCCTTGAGACAGGAGGTCCTGACTAGTTTGAAGAGCCCATGAAGCATGTGTCAGGAATCAGATTAGGTCAGAATACCACAACCACATAAGCCAAATCAGAGCTACTAGACTGAATAGAATGACCTCCTTCACCGAATAACTTCCTGCGTAGCAGACTAGAGAGGAGTTTCAGGGAAGATTTACACCAGCCTGTATTGATGCCACAGAGCTACCAGTTATAAACCTGTCCAGTTTGTTAAACCTCTATGCTCGGAGGTCCATGTGCAGTGCCCCCTTACCTGTGACGCAGGTCCTGAAACACCTTCAGGTGTAGAAACCACTTCTACGACCCAAGCAAAAGCTCAGCCGTGCTCGAAGTGGGAGGGCCTACACCATTATACACGCCTCTAGGTGGCAGGATAATCCAGTTGTCCCAGAATCCTGTGTCCCTCAATGAACGGGAAAAAATACCTGTTAATTTGCCAGAAATCCAGGGAGCCCCTAACTACGTGTTGTGAACTGAGATTACTGCGTCTGCTGCACTGAAATCCTAAAGATTGTTGTTTTCAGCCCTGCCCGAGTTATCCTCCGCTGGGCTACAAAACATTTCCTTGAGATTAGCAGAGGGGGTAGCCCAGCAGGGGACATGTTATACATCACAGTCAAACTAAATTACTTCAGGGCTCTCTTTAGATCGCTATTTGTTTTGTCCTTGTGGTGGGACTGTATTTGGCAATGCAGTCCAATGCTAATAGTGTAAGCAAGTCCTTGGAATAATAGTTTTTCACTAAGAAGTTGACAGTTGTCTTGAATACAAATATATATATTTTTGTACAAAACATCCTGCCAAAAGTATCTGCAAAAGTTGGAAACTCCTCAACGTTTTCATTTGTGCTCACTTCCCTCTTTAAAAAAAACCAAAGCCATAAAAATGACAAGGTTTCAAAATATTTAAGAATCCTGAAGACTTTCGTTTGCTACTATCCCAGAACATAGTATCTCATTGCGATGTATCTATCTAATGGTATTCAAAACTTTGTAAAGTATTTTTCTGCACACAGGGTAAGGAGAGCTACACTGAAAGAGGACCAATGCTCAATTGTTAAAGAGGAATACCACCCTTATAAAAATTACAACAAAGACACCTTTAGAAATGATTAGTAAGAGCAACCTATAATCATACTTAGATAATTGTGGGCTTTGTATACCTTTTTTGTATACCGCGTAATGCTCTGATGTCTAGCCTGATACTTCCTGTATCAGGAAGTCGGGCAGCGCGTCATTACACTCTGCCTGATTGGCCGGGAAGCCAGCTCCATGCCCCCTCGTCACTTGTGACGAGAGCATGGAGCCGACTTCCCGGCCAATCAGGATGCCGGGCAGCGTTTAATGAAGCTGGCCAACCCGGAAACAGGGTGCCGTGTAATGACGCAGCGCCAGGCTTTCTGATTGGCCAGAAAGTCGGCTTCATGCTCCCTTGTCATCTCATACTGAGACGCCGCAGCTGGAACGGATCCCGACACTGCTGTCGAGATCCACCTAGCTGCGAGATAGACAGCTGGCTCTGTCTATCTGTCCGATCTGTGCCCGCCCCCTCCCCCGTCAGTTCCGCCAGTCAGCGCTGGAGGATCGGACAGGGGATGGGGGTAGAGAAATCCCTGCAGGGAGCCATGAGTGACAGTCACAGCTCTCTGCAGAGATAGATCGATAAGTGAACGAGCGACGGTATGTGTTCTTTACAATTTTGCCCAAGCACTTAGTGATCATGTTTCCAAACAGCTGCCTCCAACTCTCCCAGTTTGGCTTCCCTGAGCTTCCAGTCTAGTACAAAAATCACAAGGGACAGAGCAGTCTCCAACAGCCGTCTATCTTATAGCTTGGAGAAAGGAGGCGGAAGGAAGAGTAGGGAGCAGTGGAGTGTCTTTCCTTGCTGTGCCTGTCCGTTTGTGGAGACACACACAGCTTACTAGCTCACACAAGGGTGGCTCCATAGGACCCTGCAAGAGAAAGGAAACATCCTAAAAACCTGTTCACATCATCTAGTGTGCACTATTTTTTGCAACTGCATGCATTGCAGTACCATGTGTTTCCGGTTCGGGGGAAATCACACTGCGGGCAGGAGGCGTGTGCAGCGGTGTATTTACAAATGCTGCTGCCCTAGGCAAAACAGCAACGCCGCCCCCCCCCCCCGTACTGACGGCCGATCGTCACCATCAGCACCCCCCCCCGGGGTTGACGCCGCCTCCCACGCCGCAACCCGCCGTCCTCGTCCCCGCTGGCCGGCATCCTCCGGTTCTCTTCCCTTGATAAATAACATTTCTCAAGGGGAGAGAACCACAGCAAGTGCCGCTCTCAGGGAATCTGCCGCTCCAGGCAAACGCCTTGTTTGCCTCGCGGCAGATACGCCCCTGGGCGTGTGTGGTGCCATTGACATGAATGACAACCACCACGCCCCCTCCCACCCCAGAACTGGCGGAGCCTTTGTTAATGTGATCTAGTGGATGGTGTGAATAGGCCCTACAACAGGACATGGCACCACCCTTGATGCTATTCATTGTGACCTCAGGAAACAGGTTTTTACATTAGGAAAATGTTTATTTTCCCTTGTATGCAGAGAGAACCAAACAGTAAACACAGCTGCTGTGTCAAATCTATCCACACTAGGACAACACATACGAATAGTGAGGAAGGGTGGAAAAGGCAGGCATGGTTCATACAGAATATCAGACAAGGTTTACTGAATAAAAGGGATTGCCCAAATAATAACAAAACTGGAACATTTCCACAGCAAGGCTGATGTCAGATGGGTAATTCTACTGCTGCCATTGTCACCGAGGTAAAGGAACATTTCCCCTTACCAGTCAGTGGGAAATAAGCTCACAATGGGATGTCAATGATATAAGAAATAAAGATGTCGCCCACTCACCTCCCCAGCCTAAAGTGTGAATGTTGACACATGCTTTCCCCATCAACTTCAATGAAAACTGCTCTAAAGAACTCCAGTGAAAACTTTTATTAACCCTTGCGTGGTGCTATCCCCACACTGCAAGGCTTAACTGCTCGTTTTTGCCTAGAGAAAAAACAAAACAAAAAACACAAACACCAAAAATTACTCACCTGATCCTCAGCTGTCACAGCGCTCCCTCGTACACTGCAGCGTTGGTATGTCCCTCAGTGTCCTCACGTCCTATACAGAGTAGGGATGTTCAGATAAGAATTCAGATACCAATGCCGATACTTGGCGGATCGGTTGAGTATAACTTTTTTTTTTACCCTAGGCAAAAATGAGCAGTTAATCATTGCAGTGCAGGTGTAGCCCCACTGCAAGGCTTAATAAAAGTTTTAACTGGAGTTCTGCTTTAAAAGGAGAACTATGAGGTGAGCGATTTTCACTCAAACTCATAGTTCAAGCCGAAGTGTGACGATGAAACTGTCACGTCAGCGCAATAGATCGGGGAGTGAACACATACCGTCGCTCGCTTCTCGATCATGTCCCTGCAGAGAGCCGTGACTGTCACTCACGGCTCACTGCAGGGATTCCCCCCTCCCCTCTCCGATCCTCCAGCGCTGACTAGTGGAACGGACGGGGGAGGGTACAGCTGGCTCTGTCTCTAGATAGGCAGAGCCCGCCGTCACTCACGTAGCCGGGTGGATCGACAGTAATGTCAGGATCAGTCTCGGCTGCGGTGGTTTCAGTATACCGCGATATACCTGGTATACGGAGCTTTGGGTCACAGATGGACGCTAGTTTATGTCCTCCCGTGACCCTTAGGAGAACTATGGGGAAAAACACTTACCCCATAGTTCTCCTTTAAGTAAATATGCAAAAGATGCAAATCCAGCAGACTTACGTTAACTTTAAAAGAAAAACCCACCATCAACACCAACAACACCTATAATCCAGGAACACATGCTGCTATAATTTTAGATATTTTAGTAGGAATAAGATTACAATTTGTACTTCCAGGGAACAGTCTGCTCCAGACAAGAGTAATCTAACTTTGTTAGAAAAATAAACCAACTCAAAGTTTCTTTTAAAACTATTTCCTCAAAATAAAAATGTTGTGTTCTCCAAAGAAAACAAAATGATAAAAAACACAAAATCTCTATATTATGAAGAACTACAAATGGCCATATACTGTATGCACAGTGCAAAAGTTGGCTATACAAGCTTCTCCCATCAAAAGGTAAACAGCATAGCTGGGGGGGATATCTCCTGCTGGCTATTACGTTCAGACAGCTGGCACTTGCGGCTCTCCAAATACCTGAGCAATGACTGTTTGGCTGACAATTTTTCCCCTGGCTCCTTGGATTTATTTTTTTTAAATCAAAGTTTGTTGAGCTGAGTGATGCGATCAGGCCACCCATGGCTCAAATTATGGCTGATTCAGCAGGAATCGGTTGAAATTTGAGCTGTATGGCTAGCCTAACAATTAATGGTAAATGAAAGGTATGCTGTGTACACCTGGTTTTCACTATATAAGCCTATTGAAGAACAAAGCAGCCTGGAACAATGGTTACTTGCACAATGCTCAAAGGAATAGGATGGGAGAAATATATTGCACACTCAAGTCATGCGTGGTGTAAATTAATTCTTATAGGAAAGGGGGGAGGGGGGAGTAGGGGGGGGGTTTAAAATCAATTGTAACTCTAATCAGCTGTCCGAATGTTATCCATTGTCAAAGAGGAAGTGCACAAAACCAAAAAGGTTGCATTCCTGTGCCATGGCTAGCTTGCTACTTCTACTTTCACTATGCATCCATTTTACTCCCCATACTAGTATTCAATATCTCTTTTAGAACATCACAGGAGGTAAAGTTCATCGCATCATACAAGGTCCCCAGTCTCTGATCCAATCAGCGGCATTATGATCACTCCAGTCATCCAAATGGCTACAATGCTTTGGCATATTAGAAGTTTGTAAGATTAGTGCTGGATACAATAAGATCTTTATACTTATGAAAATAGAATGAGCGTCTCAGTAAAAAGGTGTACGTTTAGATCCACCTGCACTTTTATGTTCACTGACAATTTTTTTAATGCACACTGATATCCATTCTGCAGAGTTCCCCTAGGCACACTGTGCATGCTCATGCTTGACAAAATCCGGCATTAAAACCTGTAATTTCCATCAGCCAAAAAATGCTCCTTAATGCAGTAAAAATTCATGCAGGCTGCATTGTCCAGAAATTCCCTGTGGCTCAGATACTGTATATGAACAGGCCTGATCGATTTGACATCTCTATGTTTGCTGTGGTTTCTATGAAGTGTCTATAATATACCGCTGGGAACCTCTTCGATGTGAATGCAGCCAGAATTTATGTTAGGAATGCAGTGGTGAAGTAGAGCTGCTTCAGCCATAACTGCCACTTAAATGGAATTGCTGCAGTGAGGAAGCAGTTTATGAGAGCTTATGTGCTCTACATTATCTGGTAGAAGAAAAATATCGCAATTACTCCGGAACAATCCGCAAGTCACATTGTATAGATCAGAGAAATAAAAGATCATGGTGAGCTGAAGGCAAAAAAAAAAAAAAAGGATTGTGACACGTGTATATTAGCACCTAGCACCCCCCATAGGAAATGTTGGCTTTAGACAGGATACAATTATTGCTCTCTAGTTTCTAGAAACAAATGCAGTCTTGTCCAGCACACACAGTGCCAATAAGAGGGGCATAGTGCAGGGCTACAGTCTGGCTGCTCGCACTTTACTCCAGGCAGCTATGGAATGCTTTTTCCTACGGGAACAACTCCCACTCTTAACTCTCTGATGACGGGTGAAATGTGGAACTACACTGCAATGTGTGGAGGACGCATGTGTGAAAACAAAACAGGTTAAAATATTTTCTCAATCCCTTTATTCATCGTACAGAGTAGACCTCGAAGGCAAAGACCTCATCTGCATTTGTGACATTGCTTTATTAAGGAATATGTGAACTGTATAGTGCTTTAGAAATACATTATTTTCTGAAGTACGTTCCAGTACTTGCTGTTGAAGCCATCAGCAGCAGCTGTTTTTTTTTCCCCTTCGGCTTTCCAATTTCGGATTCTTTCACGAATGGCTGGTATTAGAGGTGTTTAACTCCATGCAAAAAAAAAAAATCACACAATCTGTAACAAATGGATCAGTAAGAGACCAGCTGAACTAAAAAGGGCCCATACAGCCAGATAGGCAAAATATTTACATGTTTCCAGACATCATAAAGAACTGATGTTGAATACATACATGTTCAAATTAATTAATGTTGCGTGCATCACCTCTCATGGTATCATGAAACACAAAGCTGGCGACTGCGGCCTTGGCCATATTCACATTTCCACTCAGCCACAAACGTATGAATCTAACCAAAAAGAGTGAAGCCCGTTTAAAGGATCACTGCAGTCAAAACTGAAAATTGCTTGAAGCCCCAACCTTAGTGGAGGTTCCAAATGAATCAAATGATTGCTGAAGTGTGGCAGCCCTGTGCTGCTCAAAAGAGCCCCAACAGGGTCCCTGGAAAGCTTCTTGAGGGCAGGGATTGATGTGAATGCGCACTATGTAAAGCACTGGGTAACTTGTCAGCGCTATATAAAATACCTGTAATAGTAATTATAATAATTATGCACAGGGCCTAGATTTATTATCCGAGTGGAGTCTGGATGGGTAGAAACCCCTGATTTTAATTCTTCATAAGCATTGGTTAGGTGCTGCTCAGTTACATTTGTCTGACAGTCTATTTACGTATGCTGATAGGAGAAGAAAGCAGAGTGACACAGATGTGCTCATTACTGTGCTGCTTCTCCTATACTGCCCAGTCAATGGCTGGAGGCTGATTCATGACGTTCTGGTCTCAGGAATAGGCTGAATGATGGTGGCAGCCAATATTTAACCTGGAAGACTGAGGGCATCTAGTAGTGGGAAAAAAAAGTACTGCTGGGGGCGGATGTGGATTTTTGTTGTTCTGCTTTAATAGTAGAGTGGATGAGAAATGCTTACATACACAGGCTTCTGCATCTATTTTTTAGAGGCTCAATGTATAATGAAAACTGGAGATATTCAGGACTGGGTGCACCCGACATAAAACCTGGGGTATGTGCCCTGGGTGGTCAATGTTAGCAACACCAGGGCTTAAACCTAGACATCATATATGGAAACAGAGGCCATTGGTCTTGGTTTCAAGGCCAAACACATTTGCCTTTATTGTGTTTTTGTGCATAGATGCATTTATAAATCCCCGCTGGCTCCCATTTTGCAGAGCTCTCCTAGATGCATTTGCATGTTCATGCCTTGTGGGGGGGAACAAAAAAAAAAACTGCTGGTCATACAGTGTTCTGCATTGGCCAATGACACAACCGGTTATTTCTATGGGCCCCAAAATGCAAGTTGATGCAGTAAGATTCAAGCAGGTCAGGTGTACTGTAATACACTGCAACACAGAGCTATGAACAGACCTGGCTGATGTGTGACAGCTCTAAGTCTGCTCTGGTTCCCATGCAGTGATTTTATTCTACTGCTAGAAACCCCTTAGATGTAAAAGCAGTCTGAATTTATTTTAGAACTATAGTGGTGAAGTAGAGATGCTTCAGCCATTATGGCTACTTACTTGGTATTATTGTAGTCATTTGTGAGAGCTTACAGTATGTGCTCTTCAATTTTTTATAGAAGCTCCACATATTGTAATAGAAATTGCAATATTTGAGACTGGGGGAAACTTTTATGGCCCTTCTGGCTAGAAATGCTGCCCCAACCTACCATCTTACTATTTGTTGGAGGGCAGAGCTGCACAAATATACTTCCCCTGCAACTGATCATGTGACATTGGATCACATGACCAAATGGGCAAAATGGCAAGGCTACAGGCATGCAACTTCTCTATGCAGCACTGCCTTGTAGCACATTTATTTAATGCACTCTGCATTAGAACAAGCCCATTACGCAGTAGAAACAGCTTGTATGTCCTGTGGCCGAGGGTCCTACATCACACCACTCTGTTCTCCAGATTAATATTTTAAAGGAACCAAGGAAGTCAAACCTCTGAAAGGATGGGATGAGCATGCATTAGTCAGAACTGGATGTGTCTAGACCTGCACAGCTGTATATGCGACCGGGCGAGTACTGCATTAGTAATACTGGCCAGATTTATAGTCTTGTTCCTTCTTAACAGTCAGCAAAACTAAAATAATGTGGAATGCCAGACATTGCAAAAATGCAACAGCTGAGTGAAATAAGAGAAAAATTGTCAAATATACAAATAAAATCATGTATGTAATGAGTTACAGCAAAGAATTCGGGCTGGCTGCTTGACTGCACCAATAACACAGCAGTAGTAGTGTTACAGTTGAATAGCTACTTCCAGCCACCTCAGCAGGGAAACATCTGGATCATCCATTCCATCTCACACCAGATCGAATGTTACAAAACTTCAGCAGATTTCACCTCTATATTAGTAAGACTTAGATAAATGTAATCTATGCCTTAACCAATCTGACAATTCATGAAGATCAGATTATAGAGCTTTGTGCCCATGTATAAACTGAATGCCCAGTCATCAAGACAACGCAGACTACTAACCTATAGTGCTTTCCACGTGTGCAACCCCCCCCCCCCCATTTGTAGACCATTAATGGAATCATACAAGTCACGTAGTCATTGCTGGTCAAAACAACCTGACCACACCCCTCTGGGGGTGTACCCTACAAATACATTTTAAACTCTGATTGTAATGAGTTCTACTGATGGACAGGTTGGAAAGACCACTTGTGGCATCCACCGAGCCTGCAGTCGACTTGGACATGTTAGTACATGGGCAAAAATACTATTTTCAGCTGTGTCAATGTTCCTCGACTGATGACAAAAAAAAAAAAGGAGGGAAGCTAGCACACTAAATGAAAACTTTGTGGGGATTAGATCATTTCTATAATCTACTACATTTATGTGACTGATAACATATAAATAGCAAAAAGAGGCTAGTCCACTAAACACAAATGAAAACTTCATGGGGTGAAGATCATTTCTATAAATCACTATCCTTGACTGTTAATATATAATAAAACAGAAGAGGCTGGTCCAGTAAACACAAATGAAACCTTTATGAGGTGAAGATCATTTCTTTCATCTACTAATTTGTTAGGCATTTCGAATAAAAGATCTGTAGGAATAAAGCGTGAGCACATCTGCAGAATCTCAGACATCCCACTAGGATTATATTCATTATAAATGTAACACTGTACAAGAAAACATCTAAAAATACAATGTATGCTGTATAATTAAATAAAAATCAATACTGAAAATAGATTTCCCGTCTGTTGGAAGCAAACACTTTCAAAGATTTAAAGGGATAAGTTTAGTGAAAAGACAATGTTAAAGTGAATGGAGGTGGTAGATGTAAAGTGCTAGGAGTAAGGTTGATGTTGGAATGCTCTGCCACGTATATATCCATACAGATGTCCCTCCCCCAGCTGGGGAATGTCATTCTTCCCAGTCAGACCCCTCTAGACCTCCGCAGAAGGGAAAGATCACTCCATAAAAAAAAAAAATCAGGATTCGGACTTAACTGCTTTCTTTCACATCACGCCAGTCCCTACAACAACTCTCTTTGCTGCCTCCTTCTCAATCCCAGCACATAGCCCCCTTTTTTTCCCCCCCATCTAAGTCACAAGAAGGAAACGTAATGATTAGCCTAGAAGATTCCATCTGACTCCTCTACTGCTACTGCTGATGGGAATACAAGAAAAAAAAAAAAAAAATCCAACCTCTTCTGGCATTGACTCATATTGGAGCACACGCTAAGGAGTTAAATGCTTGGCAGGCAAGGGGAATCTTATTAGAAAGAAGAAAAATACAGAGCAACCCAGCACTGCACATTAAGCAGCTTCTGCAGAGGCTTTCAATGAATGGGGATACACTTGGCATGACTGTGCTTTGCCAGGCCAGCTACAACCCCATGATGATTAAATGAGGAATCAGAGCATTACAAAAAATGCATTCATTGCTGACTTGATCTGATGACCAGGTACTTAGTCACTGCCACTTGACAAGACCTGTCTACTCAGAGTGCTCACCAGGCATGGCATAAAGGCTGCACAATCTTGTATAATGATCCCCAATTCCTTATAGGATATCAAATCCCAGCTTAATGAAAAAGAAACCAGAAAAATCAGAATAAGAGGCAATGACGACGAGTAAAGTATAGTCATCAAGAGCATGCATCTTTCATCAGGGAAGGTCTTCTGATGGATTAGTATATAGGTTGCTGCGCTATACACATGTGTATAGTCCTCTACTGATCATGATCACACTGCAATCAATACAACGGTCACCAAATCCTGACAATCATCGCTTGTTCATGACTCCATTCGAGGTTTTGCTTTCTGCGTTCCATATGCAATGTAGATATTTAGTAGACACCATGAAAGCAGGAGTCCCTGCGATCAGGAGCAGGGAAAGTTTGCAGTAACTTTTCCGAGCATGCATGGAGAAGAGTCCCATAGTAAGACAGTGCTCTCACCTTTTGTCAGGATCACTGTAATCCGCTCTTCACTTCCACGGCACGCTTCCGCCAAAGTGTCAACCGCAGGTTCTGGCCCTGATTTTATATCTTGCTGTCCCCTCCACCCCTCTGCCACAGCTTCTCTTCCAGCCCCCCACTCTGTACGTGAGACTGCTCACACTGGCACTGGGAGCGAACGCAGGCGCACATAGGAGGAGTAGCACGCATGCGCTGGAATTCTGCCAACTATTGCCGAGCATTGCCGAACGTGGCCGAAGTGTCTCGGCTCTGGCATTCCTATGTAGAAGGACGGGTGATTTATGTCACAATTCCTGCTATTTCCAAATGATTCCAACGTAATGCAACACACAGCTCT
>NW_017308018.1:195926-215654 GCF_000935625.1 Nanorana parkeri
TTTTAGTTAAAGGCATAATCCAGCTTTTGCATAAACACATAAATACTTTTACACACATTCATAAAAGAAAAAAGTCCTGACTGAGGTATGAACTTTTAGTTAAAGAATTGGAGTAAGTATCAATGACGTCACTGCACTTGTAATCCATTGTAAGCCCTTCTGCAATGGTAATAAATAGGACCCTGGGTCTATCCATTCACAGATCCTATTAAAGGGTCAGTGAATGCAGGGCCGGCCTTAGGCCTTTAGGCGCCCTGTGCGAGAAAGCTTTACAGTGCCCCTCAGTGACCACACCCCTCAGTGGCCACACCCTCAGTAACCACACCCATTTATTACCCATAATGGACAATGCGGCTGCGTAGGTGTATGCATAGCCACAATGAATTAAGGCCGCATTCACACTAAGCGACACTTACCTCGAGCGGACTTCCGCGCGGCGGGATAGCGCAACGTTTCGGGCAACGTTCCAGCGACGATCGCGTCACCTTCACTGTCGGGCTGCATTAAAAAAAAGGACATTTGCGCGACATCCGCGGGAAAAAGGGTCCTGCAGGCGCGACTTGCGACCGCGACGAGCGACATGGAGCTGTACATTAAGACAGCTCTATTGAAAATCATTGGCCGGCGACTTCTCGCGATATCACGTGGCAAAAATGCGCAATATCGCGGCGGAAATCGCAGGATTTTCCGCTCACCGTGAATGCGGCCTCAAATCAAGGCCAGAGCCTGCCATGAGCCCCGCAATTTAGGTAATTGGGAGACGGGGGCAGTTTGAGGGGTTGGTTATGTAAGCTTGTTTCCTGTTACAACCTAAATATGGGTCTAAAATTAAACATGGTTAGAAAAGTTTATTTAGCATTTAAAGAAGAACTTCAGATTTTTTTTTTTATGTGCTTTGTTACAAACAGTGAACTGCAATAAGGTGTATGCCACCACTACCACCTCTTTGTTATAATTCACTGTTTCAGTGAAGATGGATAGTATAGGCTTCACATCCAGCACTACCTTATGATACTTCTGGCTTCTCATATACAGAGGCGGTACTGTCATCTGTCCTCTCCTCTTGTTCATTCACAGAACACCTTGTATTTTGTAAATGGTTCTGAGAATACAAGGTGTTCTGTGAATGGACAAACGACAGCCTCTGTATATGAAGAGCTCCAAGTCTCATGTCACGGTGTCAGAAGTATGGTGGAAGCTGTAAAGGGAGGATGCATGCTTTCAAAAATAATAAAATTACCAGTGTCCTTTTAACAATGAGCAACAACTACAAAGTGCATAAACAGAAAATAAATCAATAAAATCAGCATTTGGGGTGTCTACCCTTTACTATAGAAACAGCATCTATTCTCCCAGGTACACTTGCACACAGTTAAAGGTGAAGATTAAGGCCTCATTCACACAGTGTAGAGTGGGATCCACGCCGGCTGGGTACGAGTATGGACACCCGCATAGATGTGCAGTTTGGGTGAGAGTAAGACAGTGTACAGCTGCGTCCTCCCATAGGGAAGAACAGGCTGCTGCCTACAATCATACACAGCACCCGGGAACGGCCAGATATGGACATGCACGCCGCATGAATCTGTACGGCACTACTTTACCCTATGTGAATGAGGCCTAATAGACACAAATTATATAAATCCGCTTTGTGAGCACCAAATGACTGTTTAAACCCAGATGCTACCTTGTAAACATAGCAGTAATATCATCACTGATATCATTACCTGAGCAGGGAGCAGAACTGTAGAAGGTGTCCAGTAGGCCCACACACTACAGGCTGCCTGCAAAGAAGTATAGGAAGGGGCAGATACAAGACCAGTCACCCAGCAATAGGAGAGAGCAACAATGACTGGTCTTAATTACAGTGTTTGACAACAACCATCTACATCAGTTCTTGTGCATTCAATGTATAGACAGTCAGGTAGACCTTGACGCTTGTACTACACTGAAAGATGGTACTATGTGTGACCAACTTTAGGACAACAAAATAAACCCATAGCCATGTAGTATGAGGGCCAGTCCAAACAATCACACATCATTATTTACCAGCAAAACTGTTGGTAAAACAATTTGTAGGCCTTGACCACAGTTGATAAATATGTAAACTCTCTGCATGTAGAAGGAATGCCAAGACATTTTTTACAGGATAGATAGTGCATTCCTCCACCTGCAAATTACAGATAGCCAGATCCTGTTGGCTGTACTCCTTAAAGGGGTGCACCTTCCTCTATGATTTACAGTCATGTATTAGTAATCAGATGGGATGGCAGTAAAGAGTTTAGTGTCTGATTCATGCGTCTGCCCAGGGACTGTACAGACACACATAAATACTAGGGATGCACTGATACCGGTTTTTCGGTATCGAATAAGAGTACCAATATTTTTTTTCGGCACTCGCCGATAACGAGTACCGGTGCCATGTGCCCCGATTATCAGGAAGTCGGGCGGTGGATCATGACCTATCACCCGGCTTCCTGATTGCCTGTGATTGCCTTCTTTCGGTATAACACCAGCTTCATTTGCCGCGGCTGCCTGGCTTTCTGACCAATCAGGAAGCCGGGCGGCAAGTCATGAGGTGCCGTCTGGCTTCCTGATTGGTCAGGAACCCAGGCTGCCTAGCAACAAGTGAAGCCGGCTTCCCAGCCAATCAGGAAGCCGTGCGGCATGTCATTACCCGCCTCTCGGCTTCCTGATTGGCTAGGAAGCCGGCTTCACTTGTTGCTAGGCTGCGTGGCTTCCTGACCAATCAGGAAGCCAGGATGTGAGTCATAAAGCGGCTTCCTGATTGGTTAAGAAGCCAGGCTGCCTACCAAGGGCGTGTAATAACTCAACGCCGGGCTTCCTGATACCGGAAGTTCTGGTATTGGGAAAAGTATTGGGAGCATCTGGGCGAGAATACTAGTATCGTTATTGGTGCATCCTTAGTTCCTGTGAAGGTTTTTTGGAGCCCTACTTACAATGCATATCAAGGAATCTCAGGATCTGATCAGCTCCCTGTTTGCTAGTCCCTGGCCCACATCTGGGCAAATGGGTACTCACACCTTTTCTCCGAATTCTCCAAAATGTGAGAAAAGCAGCTGCTGTCACTGGAACAGTTTTCCCAAGTAGACAATTTCCCCTCACTTCCTGTTGCAGTGAGAACCATGAAATGTTGTGTTTCTGTTTACTTTCTGTCCCAGGGACAATCTCCAGGACTTTTGTAAGGTAAGCACAGTTAGAATCTCAAAGGAACCAAACCGATTTTGGAACATTCGTTCGACTTTCTAATCATTGATGTGGTCAAATCGATGATCGATTTTGACCGTAGTGATGAAAAAAATGCTAAAGAGCATGTTGGAAAATTTCTCTCACTCGAACGAAATACTAACAGTGAATGTACTTGTTTTAATTAGGAAAACTCCATAAATTCCAAAATCAAATTTTAAATAAAAACTAGAATCAAACTAATTTTGGAACTACAATCCCAAAGTCTCTGATGGCATTATCAAAGATTCCAATGTTCAATAATGCCATCATCGTACATAGGTTAATCGTACATAGGTTAATGCAGGTTAATGCAACTTTTTCATACAGAAGTTTATGTAAAATGATACCCGTGTATACTCTACTTTATAGAGAGGGTGAATCTACACACACTGGGGGGCACGGGCAGTAATAAAACCTGAAAGAGATTCTAAGCATTCTCTAGCTAAAGCTAACTGTTTGCACCAGTGTATAAAAGCTGCCCTGCACATGGTCAGCAGCCCTGCTGAATGACTGCACAGATAGGCCCACATTCTCCGCAAGTTGCAACCAAAATATTGAATTTTGTGAGTGATGATAATCAGTAATAACTGAATTGGTATGCAAATGTTATCTGTCCTGATGGGAAAAGGTGGGATGTTCAGGGTGGCATTTCTGTATGTAATATGTTCAATCATGCTCATCATTCTGCACCTGTTTTTGTGGAAACAGATATTTCAAATTATTTCAGTTTCTATGGTAACAAGAAAGTTGATTTCATCACGTTGATCAGGTCCGTGTAATAAAAGTAACTGCTCTTCCTAAATCTTAAGCCTGGATATACACCTTTGCTTAAAGTAGTATTAAAGGAGATCTATGAGGTGAGTGATTTCCACTCATCCTCATAGTTAGAGCCCACCTGTGACAAAGAAGCTATCACTGGTCGGCTCTATCGATCGTGAAGTGAGCAGAAAAATGCACGATCTGCTCACTTCTCGATTGTCTCTCTGCAGAGAGCGGTGACTGTCAGTCACCGCTGCCCGCAGGGATTCCCCCTTCTCCGATCCTCCAGTGCTGAGTGGAGGAACGGAAGGGGGAGGGGGCGGGCACAGCTAGATAGGCAGAGCCAGCTGTCAATCACGCAGCTGGGTGGATCTCGACAGTAATGTCGGGATCAGTCCCAGTCGCGCGCGTTTTACAGTATATCGCTGGCAATATACTGAGCTTTCGGTCACAGGAGGACGCTAGTATATGTCCTCCCGTGATCCTAAAGAGAACTATGGGAAAAAACACTTACCCCATATTTCTCTTTTAAACTCTCACTTTTTAAGTTAATATATTCTCGACTAGCAGCTAAACATTCCCACGTGCATTATTCAGTTAATATATGTCCCCAAACCCTTGGTCTATTTACAAACAATTTGCAGAGCCATTCACCCTGCAAATCTCTGTGAACATTCATTCTGTGCAAATGGTGGTCATAAATTTTGGGATAGTGTGCATGCAAGAGTGGCTCCAGAGCATCCTGCAAGGAAAATAATCCATTCTGAATGCGGGGTAGGCGCCAAGGGGACCAGGTTATTGTGGGGACACGTCTGCTAAGTGAAGATACTGCATACACTGTAAGTCTATAGCTCAGCATTAGAATTTGCTAAAAAAAAAACAAACATCACTTTAATGCATTTTCCAATGAAATAAATCAAACTGCATCAACATGTGTTAATGTGTGTCATGGAGCACATTGACCCATCTTGACATTGATGTGTTTGTTTCTATTTAGTTTCACAAGTTTAGTTTCAATACACAATGATCACAAAGTAAGTCAAACAAGATGACAAAGTTCATTTTCTAGGATACATGGTTCAAATATGCACAGGGCAGAGCAGGAATATACAGAAGTGAAGCAAATGACAAAGCACTCGTCAATTTATAACTAGCTTTTAAAGTAAGGTGCACATGGAAGGGCATTACAGTGTGGAAAAGCGAACTTTTCTCAGCTTACCAGCTAGGATGCCAAAATTACACTGTCTAACCATTAGAATCTTTAACAATTTAGAGGTTTTAGTTGCACAACGTTTGCAAAATATGTGGAAGCCACACTGACGTTAAGAAGGAATGGGCTGCCTCTTAATGAACCTGCACCCAATTCATCTTTTGCTTTATGCTCCAAGATGGAGGCTCTCATAGATTAGAGTTAGGACCACACTATACAGAGGGGCCTTCACAAGACAGTGTGGCTTCCACATATTTTGCAAAAGTTGTGGAAATAAAACCACTGTTTTTAACCCTTAGACAGTGTACTTTTATTGCAGGCTGGCAGGTAAGTGTGCCAGTAATAAACAGGGACTTCCAAAAATATATTTCCTTATAACTCCCTTTACAAAAGCATAAGCAATAGCAATGAGGGACTTGAATGACTTCAGCCTCTCAGGTTGAGAGATTTTCATCTATAAGAAATAAAAGTGGGAATGAGATATAAGAGGTTTCTATTTAGCTCAATAGCAACGCATCAGGCAAAAATGCAAAGCTGTGAATCCAACCTGTACAAAAATCACAATAATATAACATTTTGCTAAGGTTTAAATAAGGGGCTACACCAAAACAAAAATGGAATAACTAAACTGATGTAGCAAGTATGATTGTTAAGCCTGTGAGACACTGCACGCCAAGCAGCGCGGAGCGGTAGTGCGCGGACCTTCGTGTGCAGTGTGTCATGTCATTTTCACTCTGGCACGTCAACTTGCAAGAGCTCGCATAGCTAAGCGTGCCGCGATGAAAAATGTCATCTTCAGCCAATCGTCTCGCACGTATAAACCACTGCGTCAGGATGCGAAGTCCATTCAGTTGTTACGCGTGAGCTGATGGGCTGATGGGCTGAAGATGCAGTGTTTAATCTGGCCCCGCTCAGCTCACACACTGCATGTGAATTTCCATGCCTGACAGCTTTGCTTTGCTCTGCACAGCTTCGCATGCAGTGTGTCAAAGGCTTTAGACTGGCATCCTAAACAGCACAAATATATCTCCACATACCATAAGAATACCAAATATAAACAATAAGCTATAATAATAACAGACTAGAAACTATTTACACATACACTGGAGTTCCATCTGGACTAAATATTTGATTTCTTTCTAGTTTGATTTTTTTAAAATCTTGAGATATCCAAGATTGTTTTTTTTTAACTGTTTTAACTGTTCATATGTACAGATAACTATATTTACCAAATAAGAACTCCACGTATATATAAAAGAACAAACTCTATGAATGCAATATTTAATTACTGGGATAAGCTAAACTTATTGTGAAACCTATAAATATAGCCTGCCATGTTACAGTCTAATGGCACAGACTCCTTTACAATTATGTCATAAAAAAAGTGTAGGTACTAGCAGTGCCTGCACCTACTTGCAGCACCCTCCAAAACCCTGCCACTATGATCAGCAGTGGCGTAACAATCACCATAGTGACCCAGGCGGCCGCTATGGGGCCCAGGACACAGGGGGGCCCGGCCAGGACATCCCCTGACGCCGTGCGGGCCGCTATGGCATCTCCAGACAATTGTGCCGGGATCCGCCCAGCTGCGTGACTGACAGCTGGCTCTGCCTATCTAGAGGTAGAGCATGCTTTACCCGCCCCCTCCCTGTCCGTCCTGCTAGTCAGCGCTGGCGGATCGGAGCAGGGAGGGGGGAATCCATCCCCTCCCCTGTCACGGCTGAACAGCTCAAGGAAAAATATTGCTCAATCTCTACAAAACACATTATAAACCTTTATAAAGGATAAACATGTTATAACCTTTACAAAACACATTATAAACCTCTACAAAACATAACCATATTATAACCTCTACAAAACATAAACATATTATAACCTCTACAAAACATAAACATATTATAACCTCTACAAAACATAAACATATTATAGCCTCTACAAAACATAACCATATTATAGCCTCTACAAAACATAACCATATTATAGCCTCTACAAAACATAAACATATTATAACCTCTACAAAACATAAACATATTATAACCCCTACAAAACATATTATAGCCATATCATAACCTCTACAAAACATTAATATATTATAACCTCTACAAAACATATTATATAAGGTGATTTGAGATAAAATGATCTAGGGTTATATTCTTCTTGTTTTGCAGTTGCTGTTATACACAATCAGTAGACGTTCCCTGCATACATTCAGACATTTAACTCTGCAGAAATACTAATTGTTAGTTCTGGTTGTCCTCCTACACAGCACAACACAAAAACTTCACTACCCATAATGCACTTCTCTCCCAACCAGGGAAGGGTGTCTTTTGACCTGCTCATACGTTCTAGACGACCTTTATGGGAAACGTAGTTTTCATGCTGAGCAAACAGCAAGCACCACTGCACAATTAGACTACATTTCCCATCATCCTCCGCTGCCTGCTGCGAGGTCAGCAGCCTCCAATTACTCTGTGCTGAAAGCTGATCTTGAAAAGTGAAAGTAAGTAAATTGCTCCATTTCTCTAATATAACGATCTAGAAGCTCGCCGTCCATGAATCCCTGATAACACGTTTTAATGGGGCTGAGCATTGAATGTTGTGATTGATTCAGTCTCATGGAAATCTATGGTACTCCATCACATGCTTTTCAAAACAAACATTTTTCTAACCTTTTTTCCGTTTATAACATTTAGTGTTTGTGATTAGATCATCTGAATTAATCAATCATTCACATTAACATCGTAATATGTAATATAAAACCAAGTATGTATGTATGTATATTCTACAATATGTATTATTCATTGGGGGGCATTATCAAAACTGGAACAGACAGAATCTGGAGAAGTTGCCCATGGCAACCAATCAGCTTCTGAAAAAACTGAAGAGAGAAGCTGATTGGTTATTGCGGACTACTGCTCTAGATTTTGTCTGCTCCAGTTTTGATTTCCCCCCTTGAATATTTAAACTCCAAGGGCCAATATTGCCTTTGTGTAAATATTTTTCTATAGAACTGTTGTGCAAACATTTCACAATAACACTCTATGAACTACCCAATGTTTGTACCTGTTTGTAAATATGTTTTGTTTTATATCTGGATGCTGGCCAACAAAACGATTATACAGTACAGGCATGATCTTGTTACAAATCCTGCTATGAATATGACATGTTACCACAATTCACACTAAGGAATGGTGCCAGTTATAATAGATATAATACCTGCCTGGCTATAATACCTGCCTACTAAGACCTGCCTGGTTGTAATACCTGCCTGGTTGTAATACCTGCCTAGTAATAACTGCCTGCTTGTAATACCTGCCTACTAAGACCTGCCTGGTTGTAATAACTGCCTAGTAATACCTGCTTGGCTGTTATATCTGCCTAGTAATACCTGCCTGGCTGTAATGTGTGCCTAGTAATATCTGCTTGGCTGTTATATCTGCCTAGTAATACCTGCCTAGTAGTACCTGCCTGGTTGTAACACCTGCCTGCCTAGTATATTCACACAGGGATTTAGTTCACACTTTGGCATTGCGTGAATGCGTGTCAAAAGCGCATCATGTGCACGCATTGGCACGTGTTCACACAAGGCATCAAAAACGTGCGACACGCTTGCAGTGCCATTACTTGTTAAAAAACGCAGGAGGCCCGCAGCTGAAAATGCTGGATGAGCTTCTTTGCTGCGTTTGTTGCGTGTGTGGCAGCCCTTTTAAATGAATGGGCTGACATGACAAGGACGGTAAAAATACATACAAACGCGTGTTCGCGCATCACGCAGTGTGATCAGGGCATTATGCTGTCAATTAGATGTAATCCTAACACCAGCTACAGTTTTACCCAATTTAGGACAGAGTGAAGAAGGGTTACAATTTTCGTAATTTTCCTTATTTATGTCTGTGACCCCATTTGGGAGTTTTAACCCTCATTACCTGTTCCTGTGACATCCGAACAATAAATGGGGGAAGCACTGTCATCAGGACTGGTATGCAGACTGGCATAAAAACATTGCCAGGCATTGAAAGCCTTTCTCACCCTGCTAAAAATATGTTTTTGCATTTCGTCTGCGTCTCCTTCAAAGAGATTTCTTATCACTTCCTCTCAGGATATTAAATGAGAGGAAATCTCATACAAAAAGGTACACAGATAGCAAATATAACCTGACAGAAAATTTAAACACAGAATTGATGGAGTGGGATTTTTTGGCCAATTGCATTTCTCTCATCCCTTTCTTAAATTGAACCACACCTCAGATTTTCTCTAGCTAATAAGACTACACTTTCTTACATAATTCTGCATACCTGAAGAAATGTTTCATGGACCCTCTTTCTGGGTTACATTGTTACTAATATGTGGCTCATTGGTTAGCGCTCCTGCCTTGCAGCTCTGGGGGTCCCTGGTTCAAATCCAGACCAGGACACTATCTGCATAGAGTTTGCATGTTCTCCCTGTGTTTGTGTCCATTTCCTCCCACATTCCAAAGACATGCTGGTCGGTTAATTGCTTCCTATCTAAATTGGCCCTGATATACACTGAGTGGCCAGGTTATTATGACCACCTGACATTTGTAGGCAAATTAGCTATAATTTAACGCTGAAGTTGCTAGAGGGCCAGACCATTATAAATAGGGAAGCAGGTTGTTTACCACGACAGTAGAAGTGATTTTTTTCTGAAGATATGGGTAAACAATGCGATTTAACAGCCTTTGAACGTGGGATGATTGTTGGCGCTCGGAGCCATGGAGCGAGTATCAGCAAAACAGCAGAATTTGTTAAATGTTCAAGAGCAGCTGTTGTTAAAGTGTTTAAAGACTGGACTGTCAGCCGAAAATCTGGGTCTGAACGTGCGAATTGTGGCCATCAGCGACTAGTCAATGTTAGGGCAGAACGGAGAGTGGCAAGACTGGTACAAGACAACAGAAGGGCAACATTGCAGTGTCAGATTCCTCGCATCACCTTTCAACATCTCGTGGTGTCACGAGGCGGCCCAACAAAGTCATCTCGTGGAGTCATCTCGTGGCCCAACGAAGTACTGATGGGGTGGTCATAATAATCTGGCCACTCAGTGTATGTGAGATGGGGACCTTAGATTGTAAGCTCCTTGGGGGCATGGACTGATGTGAATGTACAGTATGTAAAGCGCTGTGTAAATTGTTGGCACTATATAAATACCAGTAATAAATAATGTTAATTACCAAAGTGATCTAATCTTCTTGGACTTTCTGGACTATAGCAGGTATGGCTCTCAGCAGACGTAAGTTTTATTTTCAGTTTGACATGTCTGCTATAAGCTTTCCTTGTTCTGTAATGTCTATGCACACCTTACAATTTGTGAGAAAAGTGAAGCAAGCCCAGCTAAGGCCTGGTTCACACCAGTTGCAGTGCGTTTTGGCTCGATTTTGGCCAGAACGCACTGCCTCACATTGCGGCCGGCTCACTTTTTCGTGGGGCAGGAGGGGGCGTGGCAGGCCATTGAAGTGAGTGGCACCGTAGCCACGCCCTCCGGCTGCAATGCGATCGGCTGCACGGGATCGCAAGGCAAATTATGCATGCGGTCCGGTGCGATCAAAATAGTGTGTGCAGCATTTTGATCGGACCGGACCACATGTATAATGTGCCTTGCGATCTTGTGCGGCTGATCGCATTGCAGTTGGAGGGAGTGGCTACAGCACCATTCACTTCAATTGCCCACCACACCCCCTCCTGCGCCACAAAAAACTGAGCCGGCCGCAATGCGAGGCAGTGCGTTCTGGCCAGAATCGGCCCTAATAGGACAGCTCCTTACAATTTGTGCAGTTCTTTACAATATAATGGGAGAAAGTACATTTATAATTCAATAATGGAGCGGTAGGAGCACCCTGAGTGCTTACAATCTAAAGGACATACAACGATTAGTAGTGAGGACTTGCATTTCACAGACCTGCTTAGAATACGTATGATAAGGCCCCTTGCACATGGTCCTATATCAGGAGGGGCCCGTGCGAGAATTCCCTCTAGATAGGAACGATGGAGTAAAAAACTGAAATTCCCGGACCCATGTTTGTCTATGGGGAATCAGATGTACACAGACATGTGTCCGTTTACATCCGATTACCCCCGATCAGTAGAGTCAGGTCTAGGAAAACGGAACTCTGATCCATTTGTTTGTCTGGACCTGTCCGTAGTCGGGGGTAACCAGCTGAACTTGGATGCACATACGTTTAGATCCGGCTGCCCATAGACTAACATCAGGCTTCTGCTCAGATCTGCCTAAAATCTGACCAGCGGACCTGATCGGGAAGCCCGTATGAAAGGGCTCTAACTAACAGTGTTATTCACAAAAGGGTGAAGGATTTGGACAAGGGAAGAGAACAATCTAGAACAACATAGCTGAACTGGAAAGTGAGCTGATTTGGAGAATTGTTCCAAATCAGATATTTTGGTCTAGATTGTTCACTTCTCCTGACTTCTCCTAACCCTTCACCCTTTTTCTGAATAACCCTGTAAGTTGGGGAATGTCAGCAGCGTGTGATTGTTGATGCAAATAAAAGTTCATGTTTGTGCAGGTGGGTAAAGGCTGTAAAAGCACAGATGCTGTTTTCACATCCCACCAAAAAAAGTCCACAACGTAGCCAACTAGAATGCACTTCAACGCTGACCTGTTTTAGATACAAATAACTGCTTTTTAACCAAACACACAGGAAACAATGTTTATGATCCGAAAACACCACCAAAACAACATGTCATTGCTCCCCAATTTGTGCATTAAAGGGTCACTATCAAGGAAATAAAAGTGGGTTTCTACAAAAGAGTTTAAATAACATTTAGGGATCAGTGTTTATCAACAACGTGCTAGAGCAGAAGCTATGTCAAATGATGGTAGAATAGTAGAACTGTATGTGTTGGAAGAAGGGGGGGAGGGGAAGATTCCTGCAGCTGGCTTCCTGTTCTGTATTCCTACAGAAACCTATTACGTAATATGAACCCAAAACAGAACAATCCACAGAACAGCAAAGTTCCATATTTATAAAATATCTAATTTCCTGCTCACACAGGACACGTTACTGTTCCTTGGCAACATAGTGATTAATGCCCATACAATGAAACATTGGGGCATGTTGGTAAAGCAGTGAATGTGACTTTTACAAAACATTCACTGGTGTTGAATCAATCACTGTCATTCAAAACACATGCACTTTGTTTCTGTTGCTGTTGGGGGGATTCATCCACTCAATTTGTCCTGGTGAATGGAAATCCACAATTGCCTGGTCTGACCTGGTTCAGATCTGCACATTGGGCTGACTCCCTTTTGATAAGTGTCTGTGGGAGCCAGGAGAAGCTGCCATCTCCTCCATCTGCTTAGCTGAGCAGAGGAGAGGAGGCAGTCGGGGGGTTCCCTGTGATCCGGACAGACACTCAGCAGAGGGAGCGGGCAGATCTGTACTGCTCAAAACGTTTTCTTTAGCTCTTGGCGCTAATGGCTGCCAGCTAGACAATCCACTTGCTGTTGCTCACTCAAAGTTTTCAACAGTTTATCACAGTTTTTTTACACAGACTTGAGGGGTTGCTCATCCAAGGCTCTGGGGCTTCCACCACAAACATAGAAAACAAAAGGGAACAGAGCGCCACCTCCGTGTGTAAAATCGTTTATTACAATAAATAAAACAAGGGATAAAAGTACTCACAAACAAACGTTTTCATCAGGCTTTAACAACAAACGAGAGGCCACACTGTCTGTTGACCCAACATGGTATCCCCCCGACTATGTAACACGGTAGTATCCGGTCACATCACCGGTCACATCAGGGGCAAGCCCCCTTCCTCAGAATCAGATGATTCCTCAGATGATTCTGAGGAAGGGGGCTTGCCCCTGAAACGCGTCAATCTTGGCTGACTGCGGTCGGTGGACGGTGATGTGACCGGATACTACCGTGTTACATAGTCGGGGGGATACCATGTTGGGTCAACAGACAGTAAGATCTGTACTGCCCGGCTGCGGCTGCCTGCACTTCCCTCTCCCCCCGAGATCACTTTCTGATCATGAGGGAGTGAAAAGGAGAAGTGCGACAGTGAGCTGCTATAACTCGCTGAATTGATACCTGCTCAGTGAACGCTTGCCAGGTGTGTGCTGTCACTGTGCATTATGGGCCTAATTAACAGAGAGCCCTAAGGGCCGGTTCACACCATAAACAGTGCGTTCCAGAGCAGTCAGCCTCTGGAACACACTGTATCGCAACCCGGCCGGCTCCACGTGTTCAGGCACGCATGGCACATTAGCGATTGCGTTCCGGTCCAGTGTGATCTGCAAAAATAGTGCTTGCTGCGGTACTATTGACTTCAATGCAGCCCCTCCCGCCCCTGTATGCAGGGACTAGTCGGGTTGCGATACAGTGCGTTCCAGAAGCTGACTGCTCTGGAATGCACTGTTTGTATTGTGAACCGGCCCTGAGGGACTTTTGTTTATAATAAGGGGCACTGTGCACACACAAATCTACATGGCACAGTGCTCTGCGCTGCACTATGTATAGTACGCCAAACCCCATGTGTGAATACACATTTTAAAGGGGAACTATGGATAACCTGACAAACAAACACACACACACAGGGAGAACATGGTCAAAGTTTGGAGTGCAGAGAAATACCGATATAAATAGAATCTTTAACATTTGTAACAAAAAAATGAGCTTCAGCTTCTGTATACAAATGCCCTGTTTTTGACACATAGATTTCATATTATTTCTGAGCGTTGGTATTTACCACAAATATACAAATATAGAGTCCAAAATGTATATATTTCTGTTCATTGAAATGCTTTCTGATTATTGCCACTAAGTCTGACTAGCTGGGATTCATATAAAAACAAACAATAAAAAGATCCTGTTAATTCCTTTATGAATTATTTGGACTTGGAATTGGCTGTTACAGGATCATTGGGGAGCACAGATGTTTTCTTTACTTAAAGTACAAGAATATTAAGAGTCCTTTTAACAGTTACAGAGGCTTGCTTGTTAGTTTAGTGGGCCCAATTACACTATTGTGTTCTGGTGCGTTGCATTTAATTTTCTACATGCTGCTAACACGCCAGAATGTACAAAAAATCTATGTGCATTTTTGACAATGCAGCAGTAGTGTGTTACTGTGTGCTGCCATGCAGGTGCATTGGGAAGGTACATTGGGTTGAATGTGTGAATCTTGCCTAAAGGTAAATTGTACAGATGGAAGTATGCAGCCTGTCAATGCTGACCTCTTCTTCTGAAAATGCTGATTTTATGGTTATCTTGCTAATTCGAAAGCTTCGATTCCATTTTCCAAGTCTCTGACCTGGAATAAGTATGCAGATCAGGAGTTCTGATTTCAGTTGAACATCACTTGTCATATGCTTACAAAGTTTTGCTGTGGGGCCCTGTGATTTTCTAGTTATGTCCCTGCAAACCAAAATTGCATTTATTATTCCTCATACCTGATAAGTTGTTGGTAGCACTTACCAAACAATAAGAGCTCATTTACAAGGGTGATTAGGGCCAGATAGCAGATTGCTGCAACAAGAGTCAGTGGATTGCTGCGTCTGGGATCACATGTATACGGGTTGCTGTGCAAAGCAATGACAGGCTTACAGAAGCCGCGACTGTCCACATATCCAGCGGTTACATGTGGTTAGGGAGAGATGTCCGACCCTAGGTGCAGACAGATTTCATCCAGGGTTGGACATCTCTCCCTAACCTTAAAGTGACATTAAACCCTCAGATTTTTTAACATAAAACAATACTGTAATGTGTACCTTACTGTAATCCATGGTAGTTTCCCTTCTCTTTGCTGCTATTCCTTTTAAATCCTCATGTCTTCTCATGCTGGTGAAGAACTTCCCTTTGCAGCTGACTGCCTCTTCCTGTAGTGCTGGCTCAGGTTGCAAACCTACACACAGACACCATGTAGCAATTCCAGAGACAAGGCAGTCTGCTGCAAAACAGAAGTTCTGCCCAGCATGAGAAGAGGTACTGATTTAAAAGGAAGAGCAGCAAAGAGAAGGGAAACAACCATGGATTACAGTAAGGCACACATTACAGTATTGTTTTATGTTAAAAACTCTGAGGGTTTAATGTCACTTTAAGTAACTGCTGTCCATCACTAATCGCACGTGTGCATTAATCCTTTGTCAGTTTGTGCATTTTTCTTTTTTGCTATGTAAAACTTAAACTGCAGAAGTTTTCATGCTGAGATTTTATAGGTGATGTACTTCAAATGTAATACATTTGTGCATGATTGTAGCTTCTAACTCAGGAACAGCCTGTTTTAATCTTGATCAGATCAGGAAGAAATGTTTTTTTTTAAGGCCTCATTCACACGGGCGTGTTGCTCTGTACAGAGTGAAGGGCCGGTTTTTCATGTGCCCAGAGCTGCAGGAAGAAGCATAAAGGCAGTTCATTCAACTCTATGGAGACACAGAAGCTGTGCACCCTCACAAGCTGCTTTCCGCAGCTCTGAGTTTTGACACTCGCACACAATGGTGTATGGCCTTGGATGCAGATATGATGGATGCATGTTCATACACCAGCTGTGTGCAGCTGTTGAAACTCTGAGCTGCAGAAAGCAGTGTGTGCGGGCGCGCAGGTCCTGTGTCGCCAGAGAGTTGAATAAGCTGCCGTACGTTTCTTCACTCAGCTCCAGCCGCCTGAAAAAAGGCCTAACGAAAAAGATACCTTATTGACTCCTTACAGGAAAAACCCCCAAAATTGGATGAGGGGGGGTGCTCGCACTGAGCGCGGATGGCGCCGCCACTCAGTACAAAAATAGATAGATGTCCCCTTCATCAGGCGTCATTGCTGAGCCTGATGAAGGGGACCCTGCGTGGCCCAGAAAGCGCTAGTGTTGGTGACGTGACATTCCAATGTATGGAGCAATACTCCCCATGTGAATGAGGCCTAACAATGAATGCTTCGAACATGCCCAACTTGATTAAAGTTAGTTATAGCCAAAAAAAATTTGGGTGGTTTGGATACACTACGGAATGGACAAAACTTTTTTTTTTTCCATATACATTTTTATTTAAGATAAAAGGCAATAACATGACAATTTATCATAGCACAAAGTCATGGTACTTCAATATACAAAACATAATTTTCGGTACTGGTTGGAACCTGGAATTCAAAATTCTCAGCCGCAGAGGATTTACCTGCGCGGGGGGGTGCGGTGTAAGTGCTGGCAGGCATGCATTCCAGTATATAGACATGTATTCCAGGTGGTTAAAGTGTGGGACACAGGCCGAGAAGCTTGATGGCATACAGCCTGATCATCCGGACAAAACTTTTTTATGTGCTATTCCTATCGTGTTGGATTCCCCTTCATTCCCTGAGATGCAACAGGATGTGAGAGGAGCTCTCTTTATAGGGAAGGATATCAAAAATTAGTTGTCATCAGAGCAGGTCTCCCCAATGGAAAAATTCCCTTTACCTCCTGTTCCAATGACAACTGGAATATTTTTGAATTTCCAATCACTTTCTGTCCCTGTGACAATGTGTATCATGAAAAATAAAGTAAATATCCACTCTGGGGACACAGACAGCAATAAAAGCCTAATAGAGGCTGTAACCCTTCTCTACCCTATGCAACATTTGAATGTTTTGTCTAGAGAAACACTTTAAATGGCCTGACCTTGTTTTTATGCATCATTATTTATTTTCTGGTTTTTGGTGCTTTTTAGGTTGCAGAAAGTAGGAGCAGAAGATGTTTAGTGCTGTTAGATCTCCTACCAGATCCCTTTACGTCAGATGGTGCTCATCCTACATCAAACAGACACGGTAAGTCAGGTTAAGAACATTTTTAGAGCCTGATTTCCTATTTCTTCTGATAATACATGAATATTAAACATTCTTTCTTCTTTCTGAATATATATGGAAAATGAGTGACCTGAATGTTGCATTTTTTTGGCTTGAAATACAGATTTTGGATTTTGTAGAACAGAACAAAATTGATATTTCCTTAGCTTTTAACAAATATTTTTATATAGGTTCCTGCCCTGCTAAACCATTAGGCAATACACAAATATACTTGCAGTTGTTTTAAAGGGGGAATATAGTCTCTATAATGTTATTGCACATACCTGCAGCAGTCTTCCAAACCTTCCAGTCACGTCCAAATCCTAGGTCATTCAGCTTGCCAATTCAAGCTTTCCACTTAGACCTGCCCCCACGCACTCCTATTGGCTTATCACTATGGTGGTCAGCATCACTGGCCACAGGACTTCCAAGGAAGCAGGAAAGAAAGGGTAAGCTTTGCCATTATCAAGACATGCCAATGTTTTGCCTTGCCTAATTGGCCTGAGATTTTTTTTTGTGGCAGAGTGATTTGGTAGTTTGCTGCAGGTAGGTATCTTCAATTCATACATTGCAGTGTTTCCCCCTTCCCTCCAGTGACAGAGTCTCTTTAAATGCTGTAAACAGATCTGTAACAAGGTCTTTTTACTTGCAGTGTTATAGAACTGAAAACAAGGAAACTGAAAAGTACATTTGTTTCAAAGCATTTTAAATATAACACACTAGACCACATTAAAAGGGGTTTACATCCCATATCTACTTCAGACTTTGAAAATCCAACATTGCATCACCTACCCCTGCCACCTAGCTCCTGAGTTTACCAGTGTCTGGGAACCACAGTTATACATATCATCTGTAATAGCACCTTTTGATAAGCCCTAGTTTTAAATGGAACAATATTCATACAGTGATGCTTAAAACACAACTGCTGTACCTGAATGCTTGTTCTTAAAGTGAACATGTGGCCTGACTAAGCACATTTAAGTAGTGGCATATTCTTAACAAGCAGTAAGATCTTTAAAACAAGCTCTCAATGACTTCTAAGCTGCAGTTTCTGTGGAGCAATTCATCCTCAAATGTGCAGCAGAAGCACTGATATCATTCATCAACTCCCCAAAAAGACAGGAGTTTCAACCCTTCCATATTCTATCCAAACTAACTTTTTTTAAGTTTTCAGTAAAGTAAGTCAGGGTTGAAACCCCATCAGGTTGTTTGACACTGCAACATCTGTCACCATTGGAAGATTTTCCCTCACCTGCAGTTCTCACAGTACCTCTAAAATTTAGGATTTCCCCTTACTTTCTGCCTCAGGGACAGCAATCAGTGGAACAAAAAGAGGGGCAAATCTCCCTATTGCTGACATGGACAGCAATAAAAACTTGTCAGAGAGTCCCCACCCTATTCAAAACCAAGAAAGAATGTTTTGCCTTTTGTGTATGCTGTAAAGGAGCAGCTCCAGGACTGTCATTCTCCTTTTAAGAAGCAGATAAAACATAATGGTGAACTTGCTCATGTAGCTTTTTATTTTTATTGAAGAAATGTCAGAGGTGATCCTCTGCAGATTAAAATTGAATATAGTTAGCCATGGACATTTTTATTAGATTTTTTTTTTAAATTACTGTTGGTTTTAAACGCTGAAATATTTATTTGACTTGCCTTCTCTAAATATAAAGAGAACTCTTGAAAGAACACCCAATTGCCATTTAATACTCTGCACTCAGGAATGTCACAGTGTATTTAGCTCTGGGCAAGATCGTATGATGAAATTTCCAGCAGTAAAATAATGTGGCTTGAAAATCTGGTGAAACCAAGCTATTTTTAGAATGAATTCACTGCTTTTTATCTGGTATTTTAAAACATAATTACAGTGTATATAGGAGTGGCACAAAGAAACAGTATGCAAATGACAACCTTATTTCCCTTTCCTCTGTAAACATACCAGCCCACGTGTGCCCACTCAAAAGAGTAACGTTTCATTTTTTTAAGTTTTTGTTTTACTTAATATAAAACAAATGTGAGCATTAAATGTTCGTGGAAATGTAAGTGTAACCAAACTTGTAATGTAAAATCTGCTAGCAGGAAGGTATTTATGGTAGAAGAGACTTTGTTAAGCTGGGCATACACTGCCAGAATTGCGTATGAACGTTCATACGAAAAATCTTGTCAGAACATTCGATAATGCCATCAACCTTGATGAAGGTCGTACTAAATCTTGTTTGATTTTAACATTCGATTTTGGAATGAATGGAGTTTCCTAAAAGAAAACCGTATTCACTGTTCTAATTTTTTTTTGTCACTACGTTCGAAAATGATTGTTTATTTGGACCCTTTAACTATTAGAAAATCAGATGAACATTCAGAAAATGATTGATTTCAAACTGTGTATACCCAACTTAAGTCTCTTCTGCCATTAAACCTCTTGACAGCTGCAATTGCCGGTAGTAAATGTTGGGTGCCAGGACAAAGTAAGTACCATGTGCATGCTCTTATGTCCTCTCGGCCCTGCCATTCAAGAGGGCCAGATACTCACTCCAGATTCAGAAGAATACCAGTAGAAGATGGAAGCAACAGTGATAAGGAGGAACGTGGGCATCCCATCGCTGGAGGGGACACTTTGCAAGGTAAATGTGCCATTATAGACAAATATTCTGTGCAGAAGAGGTAGCCTCCTTTCAGCAGGAAAGGGAGCGCAAGTAGAAAGAGCAACAACCTGTGCTACTGAAGTATTTCA
>NW_017308018.1:215800-233818 GCF_000935625.1 Nanorana parkeri
GGTTGGTGGGGGCACTTTGGCCTTTTTGCCTTGGGTGCTAAATAAAAGACCTTGTTGCGGATTTGTTGCACAATATGTCAGGAGCTCCAGGGAGGCCAAAAATAATTTATTTTGGCTTTAAGAACACACCACAATGATCTGTAATGGGTGGTAAATCCTGGCAGCCAATCAGATTCTGCTCTCATTAGTGTGCTCGTATTAGGCTGTTGATATCTGACTTGCGGGAAGGGCGTAGGGGGGAGGAAGGGCAGGTGGTAAAAGTCTGAAAGAAGAAAGAGAAGGTAAGAGGAAGAGAGGGTCTGAGAGGTGGGAATGGGAAGTAGGGGTTGGGGTAGGGAAGGAGTTAAAGAGTGGAGGAGGGATAAATGGAGGGGGAAGAGGAAGAGAGAGGAAAAAAAGGTCATATATTATAGAAAAGAGCATTGCATTTGTTTCTGTCATGATTCAACTTGGTGGAGATGTAGTCTTCTTGGCCAGGAGGTTCTTGTAAGTCTGTCCAACCACTCCTGTGCAAATGCAGCCTGTAATCAGGGTTTGCAGGGTTCATTGATAAATATGTTGTTACAATATAATGTTGCAGTATATTTTAGACTATTTTATGTCACCCCTTAGTTAGCGCTAATCAGCCATAATTAACTCCTTTTTTTATGAAAAAAATGTTGCTGATTTTATTTTTATTTCATTTATTCTGTTTTTACTATGCATGTATTTTTTTGTTATGTTAATATGTTTATAAGCTTTAGTTTAAACATTATTACTTTTGTAAATAATGTTGCCATTCTTTGTACCAGAAACATAATTTTCTTGTCTTTATAAAGGGCTGCTCTAGTGTCATGACATTTCTCCTGCAGCGGCACATAGAGTATATGCAATATCTAATGGTTCACTTGTTGGCATTTACATTCTGGTATTTAGGAGAATTGTTCAGACCTCCTGTATTTAGGGTTCAGTGAGCCACATAAGCTCAGTGTGTAGAGAGCTTTATGGAATGGGTTTCCATGGCCGAGCAGCTGCATCCAAGCCTTACATCACCAAGTGCAATGCAAAGCGTCGGATGCAGTGGTGTAAAGCACGCCACCACTGGACTCTAGAGAACTGGAGATGTGTTCTCTGGAGTGACGAATCACGCTTCTCTGTCTGGCAATCCGATGGACGTGTCTGGATTTGGAGCTTGCTAGGAGAACTGTACTTGCCTGACTGCATTGTGCCAAGTGTAAAGTTTGGTGGAGGGGGGATTATGGTGGGGGGTTGTTTTTCAGGGGTTGGGCTTGGCCCTCTAGTTCTAGTGAAGGGAACTCTTAAGGCATCAGTATATCAAGTCATTTTGGACAATTTCAGCTCCCAACTTTGTGGCAACAGTTTGGGGATGGCTCCATCCTGTTCCAACATGAATGCGCACCAGTGCACAAAGCAAGGCCCATAAAGAAATGGATGAGCTTGGGGTGGAGGAACCTTACTGGCCTGCACAGAGTCCTGACCTCAACCCGATAGAACACCTTTGGGATGAATTAGAGCGGAGACTGTGAGCTAGGCCTACTCGTCCAACATCAGTACCTGACTTCACAAATGTGCTTCTGGAAGAATGGTCAAACATTCCCATAGACACACTCCTAAACCTTGTGGAGAGCCTTCCCTGAAGAGTTGAAGCTGTTAAAGTTGCAAAGAGTGGGCCAACTCAATATTGAACCCTACGGACTAAGACTGGGATGTCATTAAAAGAGAATAAACTGTACTTCCCCCTTCTACTTTCTACCACTTTCAGTTCCTTTGTCATAGACAGGCACTTCATATGAAAAGCTGACCTTGCAGTTTGTGCATTGAGATGTAAAGGCACTTTAACCAGAAACTGTAAATATCTTGTTAGCGGTGGTGGTGGTGAGGGTAGTAGGTACACCATGATACACTAAAAAAGTGACAATCTGATAAGTGGATAAAAGATGACTCATTATGACATAGAATGATTGAAGCAAAGTCTGCTTCACAATGTCAAATCCATTTACTGTGCTGTTATTCTCTTAATGGATGCGTCCACTTTGCAAAGGAACAATAACATGTAATTCTTCCTCTTACTGCTTTCCCTTGTTAGCCAATATATTGCTTAACATTATGTTCATATTTATCCCCAGCTTCCTGTTTGAATTAAAAGAAAATGATGACATTTGTCGCCAGGCACTAAAATCAGGATCATTTTATCTGTTCCACAAGCTTTCACCCCTTGTACGGAAGTCCGACAGTAGTTATTGTGTACCACTTATAAGCTCTTCAGGTAAACATGCTCTTGTTTCCTCATGAGTCAAAAAGCTTTAATGTTCTATCTAGCACTTGAAAAAATGAACATATTCTGTAGAACCTGAATATACATCATATACATCTCCGCTGCTTTACTTGGTGCTTTATACCTAATTTTAAAGCTTAAAGTGACATTAAAGGATACAATTTCCCCCCCATTTCTGCTTTAAGGACTTACCTTAAATGATGCCTCTTGAGCCGATCATCTTCTTCTTTGCAGTAGTTTTCAGCAATGGCGTTGGTCTCTGATTCAGCGCTGACTGCTGTGTCTTCCTGCCCCACGGGAGTCTGTGCACGTGCACACTGCTGGGCTGCTTGCATTGACTTACCCTGTGTCTCTCCTCTTCTCCCGGCCGAAGAGCTCCACTGCGCATGCGCCTGCCCCATGATCCTTCGCAGCCGCTTGATAATTTTTCACTTCTTCGGACGAGAGCGAGCGGCGGAGACACAGGTAAGTAAAACCCTTTTTGGTGACTTTAAAAAAAATGTTTTTTCATATAGCTATTATGATTACATACCTTATTTAGGACCCAGTGATGTCATCTCTGGGTCTCCATGCTTACTATGTCATGAGGGCAGATCATGCATGGTAGGAGGGTTTGGCAGGGTGCTGTACATAGCTTCCTGAAAACATCAAAGCAACCTGCCTTAGTACTCCTCGCAAGAGCCCTCAGCCCTGATGCTAGCAGTCAGCTGGCTTTTGGGATGAGTTCTACAAATATCAAAATGGCCTCATGGGTTGGTGTCAGTCTGGAGGAGTGGGCAGACTTTGATTGCATGCAGACCGTCCTAGGTAATGCCCACAAGTGATGCTGAGCCTGCATGATTTCAAGAACGGAAATGCAATGACTAAAAGGAGTGGGCCAGGGACGGTTTGGTTGGGAAGGAAAGTACTGGATGATGCTGGATGCCCTCCAGCCAGGAAATTAAGCTCTATCTGACTTGCTGCAGCTTTTAATGCACACCCTGAGAAGCTCATAGTGTGCAGTAAAATCATATTAAAGAGTAACAAACGGTATAATCAAAGAGAGATGTTGCTTTGATTATACCATTTGCTACTCTTCTAGCGAGTGTGTACACAGATGTCTGATATTTTTGTGTATGGACATTTCTATGGTTTGACAGTCAATATATCACACTGTAATATACAATCATGATAAGCAGTTTTAGTACAGGGGAGGTGCCTGTATAACTGTGCAAGACTAAGGGAGGAGTGTAGCTTTAATTATCTTGTAAATTAGCTCAGGCATGTAAGGTACACAGGGTATACTTTGCATGTATGGGAAATAAATAGGTCAGTGGTGACCAGATGTTAATATAAAGCCAAGCTTGTTGGAAAGGAAAATATAGTGGCGGCTGAAATTCCAAACATTCAATACAGTGTTTTTTTTTAAACATAAAACAATACTGTAATGTGCGCCTTACCAATACATGGTTGTTTCCCTTCTCTTTGCTGCTCTTCCTTTTAAATCCTCATGTCTTCTCATGCTGGGCAGAACTTCTGTTTTGCAGCAGACTGCCTTGTCTCTGGAATGGCTACATGGTGTCTGTGTATAGGTTTGCAACCTGAGCCAGCACTACAGGAAGAGGCAGTCAGCTGCAAAGGGAAGTTCTCCCCAAGCATGAGAAGACATGAGGATTTAAAAGGAAGAGCAGCAAAGAGAAGGGAAACAACCATGGATTACAGTAAGGTACACATTACAGTATTGGTTTATGTAAAAAAATCTGAGGGTTTAATGTCACTTTAACTTTACTGGAGAATAGCTCCTTCAGGACCCCTCCAGTACTGCTTACATAACGAGGACAGTAATGCGATTCCTGTTGAAGAGAAGAATTAGAATTAAGATTGGCTGATCATCTCTTTCAGCAGAAATGATGTGACCAAAGACTTAGGCATTAGGTCAACTGACCAGCTCAGGAAGGGGCCAGGATCAGCATATTATCCAGTAAAGGTAAATATTTTACCATCCCAGTAAAACAGTCTTTAAATAGCAATTAAAGCTGAACTTCAGACAAAAGGTTAAGTACACGGATGAAATACATTAATATCAGTTTCAGCTTCTAAAATATTTGTATTCCTGTCTATCCAGCCCTAAGAATTATACAGCCCTGCTAGACAGCTGAACCAGGTTGGTGACCTTACTTTTTATTTACTGCAGCTAAGCAACACAGCTTGGTCACCTCCATAACATAGCCTGTGACTGGGCAATGAATGAGCAGTAGTAAACTGATAAGATAATACCGCTTCTTTCTCCTTCTGTCAGTGTGCTGTCAGGACATGTTAATGATGCAGACCTTGATTGGCTCAGAGTACTGGCCCTCCCACTCCCAGCCAGACTTTTACTGTATAGGGGATTATAGTAGGCTGCTGTCAAGATTTATACTGATTGCATTTAAAAATAAAGTCAAGATTTTTTAACACATAACTGCATTAAATGATATTTTGATATCTACCTGGAGTTCAAGGTGAAGAATAGTCTATTTTAATAATCGCACTTTAAAACAAAGTGCATTTATTCTTTCTGCCACAACCTTACCCATACCCCCCTCCACCCCACAATGCTTACTTCTTGATCTGTGGTGGTGGAAGTTGTCACTTTTCTAAATGTGCCTGTGTATCAGTGCCCCATAGACTTCTATAGAGCTGTATCCCGAGGCTTGAAATGATCGGACACAATCTCATAGAGGTCTATGGGGCTGTAATGCACAGGCTGGGCCATGAGAGTGAAGACTTGACTGCATGAAAGCAAACAACCAAACCGCACCCGTCAGATCGAGTTTAAGTACACATCTGTGAAGGGGGGTGGGGGTTAGGTTAGGTCAAGAGAAAGGGGCAAGAAGGATAAGTGAGCTTTTGTTTTAAACTACGCTTGCAAATTACCAAGAAGGGACATTCAAAAATATGGAAATATCATTATTATTATATATCGGGTATGCGTTTTTTTATTGCAAATTCTGCAAAGGATTGTATTCGTTGCTTTAGAATGTGTTATGTGGGGAAATATTATATTGGAGTAGTAGTAGTTTTCCCCAGATTTAGACCTTTGTCACACAGGTAGTGACAGTGATTTATTAGACCTGTGATCATGTGACCGTTCATCACTGACTTCCCTCTCAGATATAGTGAATTAGGGTGACATTATAATGTGCTCGTTGGCTCAAGTTTTATAATAGGCACTCTTGGCTTTATAGAGTTACTGAACACCCTCAGCCAGCATGGAAAATGCAAGTTGACTTTGGAAGACTCAGTTCTTGTTGGCTGCTCAGATTCATGCACTGCAGAATTTGCACTGGACCTAGGTAGGTGAACTTTACTGCTTTTTGAAAATCTACATTTACATATACGGTTTTGTAAATGTCACCGGATATTTTTATAATGATGTATTTTTGTATTGCATTTCCTGTTTTTCACAACAGCCATATATTAATATTATCAATTTATACTTCTATAGTGTTTTTTTTTTCCTGAGAACACAAAGTGCTTCTCAAATTGGTGTTAGGGCATCATGAGTCCACTCAGTGGAATAGCATACTAGGGCCAGTTTAGACAAGAGACAATTTAAGTTGAGATCCTGGAGAAACAAATATTGTCTAGATCCAAAGACATGTATATTCTTCCTCGGACCTTGGTGTGCTTTGTGTATTTCTTCCAGATCTGTGCAGTAATCCAGTGTGAAATCTGTGCAGGAGCTTCCTGTAATAAAGACCAGTCACTGCTACTCTCTCCTTGTGCAGGGTGACTAGTCTTGTATCCACCCCCTCTTCTACTTTTCTGCAGGCAGCCTGTAGCGGGTGGAATCTGCTGGGTCCCTCCCACATCTGTGCTGTCTGTCTAGGCTGTATTCAGCACAGTGATAATGTTACCACTACAATACAATGTAATAACTGGGTTTGCAATGGCATGCAATGCACACATGGTGGATTTATATCTTTGGTGGCTATTGAAGAATATATTTAAATAATAGTTCAGCTTTAACCTAGCAGCATATGTATGGGAGAATACTGGAGGAAACCCACTGTCGGGTACCTTTTATAGAGCATGAGGTGATGAAGGAGGCCTCTCTTGCAGCTCTAGTCCCAGGACCCCTGAATAGTGGGACAGGTGAGCTGGGGCACAGAGGGGCACGAGTGCCGTAAGTAGATTTTACTGAAGTAGGTTGAGCTTGCAGGAGCTCCGCTGAATAGGAACGCGCGGCGAGGAAGCAGGACAAGAATACTCAACATGAGATGGACCAGGTTGGCAACCTGCAGGCGAGGAGGTATCAGGACAGCAGGTGAGATAGTGGTCAGGAGGAAGGCCGAGGTCAGAACTGTGCGGGCAACGTAGTACAAGACAGGAGGCAGAAGCGTAGTCCAAAATCGAGCCAGGATCAGGGTCACCAGAGGATCAGCGTGGTTGAGCAACAAGCCGGGTTTGCAACGGGAAGGCAGGAAACAGGAATCAGGTTAAGGAATACGGGTACACATTAGCTGACGAGTACTCCGCACCAGAGGCAAGAAAGGGCCCAGTTTAAATAGCCCATTTGGCGCCATGATACCTCGGATGTGTGCACGCGCATCCGCGCGCCTTTACAGAGGTGTGCGACCCGGCCTAGCTCTATGAGCCAGGCTGTATGCATGCACATGCGCAGACCCATGCATAAGTCCCTTGGCACTGACTTCTGACACCCGTGCAAGTACAGAGAGAACATGCAGACTCCATGCAGATAGTGTCCTGTTCAGGATGCAGATTGAGGGCCCCAGTGCTGCAAGGCAGAAGTGCTAACCACTAAGCCACTGTGCTGCCCACTGTTAA
Organism: Nanorana parkeri; assembly: GCF_000935625.1. NCBI lineage: Eukaryota > Metazoa > Chordata > Amphibia > Anura > Dicroglossidae > Nanorana > Nanorana parkeri. The sequence continues at coordinate 222,885 of NW_017308018.1, forward strand.
TAGAATCTTTTTTGGGTTTTTTTCAGTAATCTTATTTTGTAATTTCAACAATACAGATGTATGTTTGTAAATATTCTGGTTACATTATTGCTGTGTTACATTATAGAAAGATCGAGGTGCTGTGTCAGATGATGCTTTTTTTTTTTTAGACCCTCCGTGCAGTATTTGTTTATTTGGCATCAGAGTTCATAGCATATAATCACACTGTAACAGCGGTGTCACCACAATAGAGACCGAGATGTGAGACCAATTTAATGACAAAGAGCAGGCAGGATGTGCAGAGCCCGGTGACAAACAATAAGATCTGCCATAGGTTGCAGCAATGTGCCTATTAATCTTTGCCTTATGCATTTTTTATATGCTCATTGTTTCCTAGGGTCCCTGGAACAATCTAACCTGGAGAATGAATTATCAGGAAAGTTCACAGATTTCCGCAAAGCTATTGTGAAAATAGATGGAAAAGATGGATCTATGCTGTCTCGGGTATGTCATTCATGGTTATACTTGGCTATTTTTCAAAAAATGTCTTATGTTTTTGTTATTGTCATATAAAATGTTTAGCCATATTGACCAGTATTGTATTACTAGATTATATCTGGTTATAAAGCAGAGATATGCAAACTCTGGCCCTCCAGCTATGGTGAAACTACAAATCCTATCATGCATCTGTCTCTGAGATTCATGCCTGTGGCTGTGAGAATCTTGGGATGTCTCATGATTTGTAGTTCCAGAACAGCTGGAGGGCCAGAGTTTGCCCACCCGTGGTATAAAGCTGGCCATACACCTTACAACCATTGCACGACTTTCGTTGTGCGATGGTTGTAAGGTCATTAAAATTTCATACGACCTGCCCATCTTGGACAGGCAGATCGTACTTGCGATCATCGCAAGTCCTCCCCGCTGAGGGGCAGGCTTGCCGATGATTGCAATGGTGAGCGGGCAATGTGCACTTGCTCACACCGGCCCATGCGACTCTTATCTTCCCAGCACGCTACTAACTTCCGAAAATCGTACGATTTTCCAGCTGCAGGTAGGTAGATGCGGTCGCACGCTGCCCATACACCTGCCGATTATGGTACGATCTCGGGATCAACCGCGATTATGGTACGATCTCGGGATCAACCGCGATTATGGTACGATAATCGGCAGGTGTATGGGCACCTTTAAGCATACATTCATCCAGTCTATTTAGCTGGAAAAGCTTTTTTTCCGGGAATGCAGGTCACCTATAGCAAAAAAAAAAAATATTTGCTTTCCTGTTCTGGATCAAGTACACGGGCACAACCTGACGGAGTGCGTGCACAGATGGGGGTCAATGCATGATAATCTGACAAATGGTTGTTTGCTCTCTTTATTGACTATATATTTTATATCAACAATATTCTACATTCTAATGCACGTCCACTGGAATACTTAGGCCACGTTCAGACAATTGGATAAAGACTGTTCTCTAAAGGTGCCCACACAGCTTGCAATAATCGTACGATAATCACGGGAAATCCCGCGATCGTACGATTATGGCGAGGTCGCACGACTTTTATCTTCTGAACATGTTCGAAACCCCGCCGAGAGTCGTACGATTGTCGGCGGGTGTGTGGCATGTTTGTAAGATAAATGCCGCAACGGGCCGGTGTGCACAAGCGCGGGCTCAGCGGGGAGGGCCGGTGTGCACAAGCGCGGGCTCAGCGGGGCGGGCTTGCGATCATCGCAAGTATGCTCTGCCTGTCCAAGATACTTAGGCCACGTTCAGACAATTGGATAAAGACTGTTCTCTAAAGGTGCCCACCCACCTTGCGATAATCGTACGATAATCACGGGAAATCCCGCGATCGTACGATTATCGCAAGGTCGCACGACTTTTATCTTCTGAACATGTTCGAAAACCCGCCGAGAGTCGTACGATTGTCGGCGGGTGTGTGGCACGTTTGTAAGATAAATGCCGCAACGGGCCGGTGTGCACTAACGCGGGCTCAGCGGGGCGGGCTTGCGATCATCGCAAGTACGATCTGCCTGTCCAAGATAGGCAGATCGTACGTTTTTTTTAACCACCTTACAACCATCGCAAGACTTTTGGTTGTAAGGTGTGTGCCCAGCATAACACTGTAGGCTCAATTCACAAAGCTGACACTCAAGGAGAAGGATCTTTATTTCAGCTATGCGACTGTCATTTTGAAGTTTCATTGGACTCAACTGAAAATAACTGTCACTTTAAAAAACAAAAACAAACCAGAGTTCTTATCCTTGTGTAAAGCTTTGTGAATTGAGGCTCCTGCCTGTATTTATTGTCGACTGCCAATATGAAGGGACAACATTTGCTCTCCTGTGTATTAGTGTGTTTCCTTAGAGAGTAACTCCACTAGGGGAACAACAATCTGTTTTATTCACCGTTTTTTTCCAGCTAAATAGACTGGATGAATGTATGCTTAAAGGTGTCCGAACACTGCGTGCAGGTATCTCTACAGGGTAACCAAGCATGTGACCACACTTCAGATACCAAACAATTCCTGTGAACTATAGTTTATTAGAAAAACATTACAAACACATGTAACCCCACGACCACCAGTAACATATGAGAGCTAAACAATATACAATGACAAATCAGATATCAGAGATAACAGGGCTGGGTATAACCTGGAGAGCAGGGCAACAAGAGGGGAGCCAGGAGACAAAGATCGGGGGGCCTCAGGCGTAAAGGTCAGGTCCAGGTCAGGGTACAAGTCAGGAACAGGGTACAATGCAAGAACAAGATACAGGCAACAGGATATGGCGACAATACTAAGGCACAGGCCTCACTGCAGCGAGAGGTTAAAGTGACATTAACCCCTTCATGACTGAGCTAGTTTTCAGTTTCTGTTCATAAATGAATGAAATGTAAAAAACACTTTTTACATTTTTGCTGTGTGATTCTTCCACAGCAGTAATATACTTTCTTACTAAACGTACCCACACATATTATATATTGTTTTTTAGAGGACAGATAGGGCTATATAATTATATCACATATGTGTACCTAACCCCTCACTTAGTTTGAATAAAATAAAAAAAAATGAGGAAACAAACTAGAAGAAAACAGCAAAGAGAAGGGAAACTACCATGGATTACAGTAAGGCACACATTACAGTATTGTTTTATGTTAAAAAATCTGAGGGTTTAACCCCTTCGTGACTGGAGACGTACAGTGAACGTCCCGGCACTTTGTGCCTATATGACTGGCCACGTACACTGTATGTAACGAGTTATATCAGGCTTTGTAATCAGCAGGTAACTGCTGATTCTCAGCAGTTACCAGTCATTAATGAATGCCTCAGTATTGAGGAATTCATTAATGAAATAATTAAGCTTTTTGTAAAAGCTTCTTCCTTTCATTAATGAAAGAATGAAGTTGTTACATGCAAATACGGGACCGCAATTTGCGGTACTGTATTTGACAGCTGAAAATAGCAGAGAGGTAGCAGTGACTCACCTCTCTGCTATTTGTTTTGACAGCTCGAGAGCCCGATGTTTAGATACATTTCACTAAAAAGATACAATGTATATCTTTTGAGTGAAATGTATCAGTTCTGATCGTCTAGGCACGATCAAAGAGCTTTTAGTGAGATCTGAATCTGACTAAAGTCAGGATCAGTCTCTAAGGTTATTATTAGCTAATAGCCCAAAATTTTTTTTTAAAAGTTAATTTATCAAGCAGTCATAGTGATTGCTTGATATAAACTGACAAACAATAATGTTTCATTTTTTTTTTTTACAAAGTGTAAAAAAAATTAAAAAGAGTGTAAAACAAAATTAGGAAAATAAAAATTATATATAAATATATTTGTTATACTATAATATAAAAAATTATAAAATAATAATAATAATCAAAACTTGTGAAAAAATAGTTTTCTTCTAGTTTTTTTTCTAGTACTTGTAAAAATGGTATCGGTGCATCACTTCATTTATATTTATAAAAACAGAGATGTACAAATCCCAGGAGCTCCGTATGCTCCTTACAAATGACAGCTGCCTCCTTTTGAATTTTTCTCTTGTTTATTCTTGGAGCTCGAAAAGTATCTGTACTTGTAACTGTACATGTACTTGTACCCAGTACAGGACTTGGTATCAGTGCATCCCTACTTTAAAGTCATGCATCTTTCTTACTGTAATAAACAATAGTTGCTTTGCATTTATGGGTATCCCTTATAGGCCAATCAGATAGATGGCAATTCGTCTTCAAAGCACTTGAACAGTAATGAGTGAATCCTCTCTGATTTGTTATGCCAGTAATCCAGGGAATCTGAAACTGTGATCTACTGCAACAATCAGGTTCCCATGGCCAAGTACCAACATCTGGCAAACTGGTAAATGGGTCCTTTGCAACAATTAGCATTTTCTTATTCCAAATACAGGCTAGAGGCATTGAGTAGGTATATGTTGTGAAATGTGACACTCTACTAATGACTGCATAGGCAATTGAGAACAAATTTCTATTGGCCCCAAATGCTTTTCTCTCTGACAGGGAAAATGTGTAGCAATAGAATGCTTGTGGGTATCAGACAAAAGGTATATCTTGGAATCTCCTTTATGTACTGTAGATGAGAGAGGTAAGTGGCCGTAACGCGGCTGCATTCAATAACCGCCGTGCTGGCAAACACACGTTCAGTCTTCAGATTCTAAGCTTTCCAAAATAACCCCATCATGCTGATTATAAAAGTTCAGAAGGACAGTCTTGCTATGGGAACTTTATTAAGAGGTCAGATTATTGCTTCATTACAAATTAAATTGTAAGGGTTGTACCCTGGGGGGGTCCGGTGCGGGCGTCCGTCGCGGTCCTGTGCAGGGACAGCGGGTTCCTCCTGCCCGGGGTCGCTCAGAGCGGGTGATGGCCTCGGGTGGCAGTGCCCGTGGTCGTACTGCGCAGGCGCGGTGTGAATTGCCGGCATCTCTCTCTCCTCCGGGATCTACGTCCTGCGCAGGCGCGCCCTGTAGCTCCGCCCCCTCGGCTTAAAGCCGCCGCCCGTCAGTTGATCGGCGTCTCGCTATTGATGTAGCAGGACGCTGATCAACTCAGCGCTCCCTTCTCTCCCCCGGGACCTGGACTCTCAAACCTACCCAACTGGAACGCAAGTACCCTGGGCTATACCTATACAATAGCACCAGATGCTAAAGTTTCTCCCATAGCTACTACGGTTAATACCCATAATTGCTGGTTATATCCACTGCTGTGGCTACTCTCTATTGATTACTTAAACATCCACTGCTGTGAATGCTCATACTTGCTGGTATAAATCTGCTGCTGTGAAATCTCATACTTGCTGGTATAGATCTGCTGCTGTGAATACTCATACTTGCTGGTATAAATCTGCTGCTGTGAATACTCATACTTGCTGGTATAATATCTACTGCTGTGAATATTGCGGGCTTAAACACATCTAATGCTGTGAAGGCTCATACCTGCTGGTTATACTCACTGTGTGCATACTCTCCACTGATTGTTGTACCTCCACTGCTGTGAGGACGCCTCACCACTGATTAACATCAAACTGCTGTGTATACTCACCAACGCTGATCATTTGCCCCTGCTGAGGTAGATTACCAGTGCACGGACTCTCTCCTCACTCCAGCTCGACCCCACACTCCGGGGTCACCAAACCCTCACCCCAGCGGGGAAATGATGTGAGGCAGCTCCCTCTCAGCCTCCCCTAAAAACGGGGCAAGTGAGGTGCAGCTGCCACTCTGATACCCGTACCCTAGAACCACAGTTGAGATCCATATAGTCTGTTAGTTCACCCGGACTGAACATTACATAAATGTAGCTTTATTTACATGAAAGTGTTAATATTGTAATACCATTTGAATAAATGAATCATTACATTACATTACATTACATTTCCTCAGGACCCTTTGAAACAAAAAAGAGCTCATTAGAGCCCTAGAAATCCCCCATTGTGTGTTAGGTCCTATTTCCTAATAACCACCTCCAAAGCTCAACTATGGGCAGCAGACACAATTCTATATGCTTAACTGTTCAGGCATCAATTTAGGATTTGGTCTGCTAGCTCTGTGATATAGTCCCTTCCTGTCATAGCAGTGAACCTTAGGTATATACTGTATGTCTAACTCTCTCTGTAGTTGCTGTCAGCGTCAATATGTGTCATTGATCTTAACATGAGGTATGTATCAGGGACAATCATGCAGAGAGCTGTTAACATAGCCAGTACACTACTACAGAGCTGTGCTGGGGGCAAAAGTTATAGTAGCACTAATAATAATAATAACCATAATTATATTTTTTATTATGATACAATGAATATTGCTCTTGCACACACTTACTCTTCAATGCTAATACAAATGTCTGTAAACTCTAGCTTTATTAAAGGAGAGCTATGAGGTGAGTGATTTTCACTCAACCTCATAGTTCTCCTTTAAGCTTTTTTTTGTGGAACCACAAACCTCACACCTCCTATAAGATTTTAAAAGAGGTGAAACTCTGGGATTTGTGACAGCATTAGGCATACAGAGATAATATCAGTCTGTAGCAGAAGTTCAGAGCAATAAAACTTCACTGCTATGATAAGCAAATGCTTCTTACTGCACAGTGGGGAATCTGTGACTAGACAATCCTGTGGTCTCACTTCAGCCCTTCTATATTGGAAGCTTGACACTTTAGTTTTCTTAACCAGCCCCCCGAATAGTGCCCCCTCCAACCCCAGGCCCCATAGCAGCCACTTGGGCTGCTATGACTATTGTCATGCCACTGTATATAGGCTAGTAAATGGTAAGGCATGGCAGATAGCAGAGCAAGATAAGCACCTGCACCTTGAAAAGGATGTAGACACAAAGAGATTGCAGACACAGGGCAAATTCAAATATAAGTGAAAACAATACATAGTTGTAAAGTGGTATTGGATTGCAGATCTATTCCCTTCCATTGGTCCTCTCTGCACTCATGCTGCTATTGTTAATTGGTAAACATGTTTTGTCAGAAGGGTGTGTGATTTCTAAGTCAGTTTGTGATTCAGAAAGCATTCTGTATTTCCATTCTGCTGGAACTCACAAACTGGAAGTAGAAAAGATTTTACTGAATAAGGCTGAAGCACACAGGCCCTCTTTGTGCTCCTTTATATTTGGCACCCAGACAAGTTTCAGGCCCTCAAAATGCTCAAACCATTCTTCACAAGGGCCCTCAGCATTCACTGTGTGCAAGTATGTAAATAAATGACCACATTCCTCCTACTAAATAAGGCTATCAACCCACACTGACACATACTAGGTTATCAGGCACATCCTTGAGAGTTCCATTTCTTTATGATGGATATCTTGCAAGTTCCAACGAAGGGGACAGTGAAAGTGCCCCTGGAAGAGTTATACTAGTATGTTCACCTTGGCTTTCTTCCTTCAGGTCTACAGACTTGCTGTAACAGAAGCACAATACTGCCAGAAGCAGATATTTTAATAGTTTTATACCATGTGAGTAGCAGGACTAGCTCGCCTCTTGCCCAGGCATGTTAGAGAGAAGTCTACTGCTTTCATGAACCAAAATGTCCTTGATAGGCTTTGACAGGGATCATCGATGCTAATGTAGTGAGTGTTGCCAGAGGCCGGAAACCCTAGTCTTCTACAGTCAAAGGATGTTTTAAACCTTTTTTTTCTTTCTTTAAACTTACTGTGCCTAACGTTTCACGGTGACTTCAGTGACCAAAACTGCGCTCACGATCAGTGCATCACATAATAATGAGATATTTTTTTATAGACAAACTGGTTTGTAGCTTTTACTGTATGGTAAAACATGCTGGCAATTATGGAGCCTGACTTTATTTATTAAGCTCCCTTTGTTATAATGAAAGTTTGTTTGTCTATGACATGACATGACATGACCTGACAGGGAGAAGATATTCATTATTAAAGAGTTTGCATTCACGTGTTAGACTTTTATTTATTCTGTCTGTGTGTATTAAAAGAGGCTTTGTATTATATATTGTTATTATTAGTTTAACCACTTGGCATTCAGAGCACTTTTTCAAATTTTCCACCCAGGTGTTAAAATCTGAATTTTTTGCTAGAAAACCGTATTAAAACCCCCCAAACAATTATATATTTTCTGAAAGCAGAGGCCCTGTAGAATAAAGAAAAAATGCTAGTTGCAATTATTTAAGTTGTGCAATAGTTGCACAAATGTTATTTCAAGTTGATATTTTTAGGAAAAAATACATTAAAATTACAATAAAAGCTTTAGTGCACACAAACATTATATAATAGCTATTTTTTGGTATAATGTAAAAGATGGGGTTGTATCAGGTAAATAGATTCCAAACATGTCAAGCCTTAAATGGAATGGAAAAAAAAACCCGACAGTACCCAAAATTGATCATAGGCGACACTTTATAAGCCGTTACCGTTCATCACTTTAGAGTTTAAAGTGAGTGAGGGTGTTAAAATTATGAGCTAATGAAAAGGAAGAAAGTCCATGCTGATTATCAGTTCAATAGCAGCCAGCATATAATAGACGATATATAGTCCACATCAAAAATCAAAGTTCATAAAAACGCAGCACTTAAAAACCCTTATTTTCTTTTTTCCATATCATTTCCCCATTTGAGCGATTTTCACCTCTTAGTCCCAATAGACATACTGTATATATTCACCATAGTTCACGTAGGTCCATATAGTATTTACCTCACACTATTACAGAAGTCTGGTTTCACTTATGGATCCTTTTCAAGGATGGTGTCTTATACACCTCACAATCAGTGCTGGCCATGATAAATTGCACCAAAGCTTTAAAATGCTTCACCCTGTACCTACTACAGATGCCTATCTATAGTAGGGACCACCCAGCCTTTCCTGATGGATCCTCTCATATACCCTGTACCCACTACAGATAAGGGTATACCATAGTATGTAAGATGCTCCTGTATATTGTGCACATTCTGGTTTCCAGAACAAATATGGACCACATTTCACAGTGTTTTCAGAGGTGTATAAAAAGTAAAAGGTGAAAAAAAAAAAGCTCAATAGTGTAAAGCCGGGTATACACGTGTATACTGTATATACTGAAAGAAAATATAACAGATTCCTCCATCAACATTTGCCAGTGTGGGTGGACGAATCCCCTGCTGTTTTTAGGACCGTCAGCCTCCGTCCGAATGCCCAAACGGAGCTTGTAGCTGATTTGCTGCCACCTCCGTTCGGCAGAGAATTTTCCAACCTGCTCCTTCAATCAGCTGATCAAGGGATGCTGGGTGGAAGGGTGCCGGCAGTGGCACCCATTGTGTGAATTTTGTCTAGTTCATCAGGAACCAGATGAAATGTAATACGTGTGTACTCTACTTGAGGGGTTTATAAAATTTGAAAGTGCAAAGTCCTTAACCACTTGCCACCCGCCAGCTGTACATCCTAGATGCAGGTGGGCGTTTTAAAAGGTTCTTGCGCCTGGACGAGGCATGCAAGAGCTGTAAAATTTGGCTGTTTACATACAAGCTGTCCGGCGGCTGTAGAGCCGCCCAATCGCTTGTATGTTGTGCCTTCATGCGCCTCCCTCTGCCGCCGATCCCGGCTCTGTGCCCCCCAAAAATGAGTCACACTTAAAAAAAAACCACCAAAAAAAGTCCCCCGCCCCACATACACACGCAAACACGCGCGAAGTGCTCCTATGTGCGAAAACGAGGATTGTGCCCATTACGCCGCACATGTTACATATAGCCTCGAATGTCAGAGTGCGAGCAATAATCTTAGGGCCATCAATCACTATTAATACTAACCTTATGAACGGTAAAAGCTTAAAGCGTCGCCTATGGCGAATTTTGGGGGTGGTAGTTTTTTGCCATTTCGTGGAAGCGCACAATTTTTAAGCTTGACGTGTTTGTCGTCTATTTACCCGACATCACCCCATTTATTTATTTTACCAAACAATTGGATAATAATAAATGTTTCATAACATAATAAAGCGAAACATTTTTTTTTTCTAATTTATTGGTACTTTTTTTTGTTATATAGTAAAAAAATAAAACTCCAGTGGTGATTAAATACCACCAAAAGAAAGCTCAATGGGGGGAATTGATCAAAACTGGAGCAAACAGAATCTGGAACAGTTGCCCATGGCATCTCTCTTCAGTTTGCTCAGGGAAGATTTAAAAATAAGAGAGAAGCTGCTGCAAATTTTGTCTGCTCCAGTTTTGATAACCCCCCCCCCCCAACCGCAGCGCTGAATACTGAAAAATGACCTGTGAAATCAGTGTTTCTCGTCACTAATCTGGAACAAGGGTGCAGAAAAGACTTTGACCTTACTGTGACTTTCCTGATCCGTGTACTTGTACCAGGTCTGTGACTAAGAAGAACTAAAGCCAGTGAGATGACATACCAGCCAGGCAATTAACATTGCTCTCTTTAAGCAGTGTTTCAAATGATATGTAGGTTTAATATAGTTTGCCGTTGTTTACCTCGTGCTTCTTGTCAATACAGGGACAGGCTCTTCTCCGCTGGCATGAAAATAATCAATACTGCAGCAAATCAGGAAAACCCACCCAGAAGAATGTGTCTGGCAGTAAGCGAGTGTGCAGTTCTAATGGAATGATCTATTACCCCCAGGTGATTTAACATGCAGGTCATGTAGGGAAACAATGGAAGGAAGATGAATACACAGAAAACTATATTGTTATAATAAATTGCTTTGATGAGGTGCTGTAGAGCTCAGTGATAGCTACTATATAATACGAAGCAGCTATATTTTGTCTTTGTTTTAAGCATTCTTTTAAAACCTTGTTGCTCTAGGCTATGATGCCATCCTGATACACACGTATGTCACGTATGTCAAAGGTGCTGTTTTTATTAATAGTGCTTGTTGGGAAACTGTAGCCAGGCTTTGTATGTTGGCGTTTTTACACATTTGTTTAGTGTGTTGGCGACAGAACCACTTTAATGGCAAAGTCCACTTTAAAATAAATAAATAAATAAATGTA
>NW_017308018.1:233864-264349 GCF_000935625.1 Nanorana parkeri
TATATATATATATATATACTGTATATATATGGAAAACATGTGTATTTATTTTTTTTGTTTAGGAGCCAGTAAAGCCTTCCAACCTTGATCAGTAGACTGTGGATGGAATGCTCTGGCTCCTGCAGACTCTTCCTCCCATCCCCTGTCCACACCAAGGTACAGACTTTCAGTTGCAGGGACAGGAGAAATTATGAATGGACTACAAGTGTGGTGACATCACTGCACTTGTATTTCATTGACAAGTCTCTTACAGATCCTGTCAAAGATTAAAAAATGACAGTAGTTTGCGGGGAAAAGAACCCCACAATGTAGGGGGGGGGGGTCGGTTAGGATGGGGGTCAGCACACTTAGACTGGCCATACACAAGTAGAATTGTATTTAAACAAAGGTGTTTTAATATACTTCATTTGATTTTCTAATAGTTAATGGGGGTCAAAGTGCCGACTGTTTTCGTCCGTAGTGACCAAAAAAATCAAAGGAGCAGGAAGCCAAATTTTTCTCAAATGACTGGAATTCTAAGAGCCCTTTTACACAGGGTCAGTTTTTCAGACAGACCTGATCAGAAGCCCAATGTTAGTCTATGGCCAGCCAGATCTAAACGGATGTGCATCCGTTTACATCTGGTTCCCAAGTCCGTTCAGATCCGGAAAAACAAACAATTCAGATTTCCATTTTGCCGGATCTGATTGTGATGGATCGGGGGTAATCTCATGTAAACAGACACAAGTCCGTTTACATCTGATTCCACACAGACAAAGATTCCAAACAGATGATTCTTAGGAGCTTTGATGTGTTCCTTATATTGCCTATGAATCACTAAGAGTCATTCACAAAAGGGTGAAGAGTTTGGAGAAGGCAGGAGAAGTGAACAATCTAGGCCAAAATAGCAGATTTGGAAAATTCTCCAATTCAGCTCACTTTCCAGTTCAGCTATGTTGTCCTATATTGTTCCCTTCCCCTGCCTTCTCCAAACTCTTCACCCTTTTGTGAATAACCCTGTAAGAGTTGCGATCATTAACTAACTGACAGAACAATTAGTTTCCTACACTGTGTTATGTCTCGGCATTTAATTAGCAAATTGTCATTCCGGATTCATTGCTCTTATTTGTCATTGCACTCAGCACCTGATCAAAGTAGATGGTGATATTTAGTAGTGTTTTGTATCTTAGGATCAAGACTGACTTTGCATTTCATTGTGTTCTAGATGTCTCCAGTGATCATCACACTGGTGTCTTGTGGAAACCGTTGCTTGCTTGCTCACCAGGAGACCTTCCCCCCTGGGATGTACACAGCTCTGGCAGGCTTCTGTGAAATTGGTAAATAATTTCCCTACACAAGATGTGCTATAATAGTGTGATTTAACAACAGACAATAGTGTATTTTCACAGGCATGCACTGTAAGGACTGTGACATTCACGCAATGTTTGCTGTGCTGTTTGACAAAGCATTCACATTTTTACTTGCTGTTGCATATTTTATTTCCATGTGTATAATTGCTAATGCTCCCTCTAGAGGTCATTTGGATAATAACACGGTCTTACACTGTTGTATGCTCTGTGGGTGGTTGCATTAATGTTGCCCACTTATCTTACAAATGTGCCCTTCTCCAGCACTGTCAGGGCAGCCTTAAGAAATTTTGGGGCCCCTTACACGGCTTTAGGCCGGGCACCCCCCCGCGCCGCTGGACGCAGGGCTTAGTGACGCGCTGGACGCAGGGCTTAGTGACGCGCTGGACGCAGGGCTTAGTGACATGCTGGACGCAGGGCTTAGTGACGTGCTGGACGCAGGGCTTAGTGACGCGCTGGACACAGGACCCACCTGAGACCCTGCAGAGCCCACCATAGGTGCTGCACAGCCCATCTGAGACTGTCAATGTGCTCTGAAGGGGTCTCAGGTGGGCTGGTCAGGGCTGCATCCCTCCCCTCCCTCCTTTCCTTCCTTCCTTGCTCCTCTTACCTGCACAAGGCTGCCCGGGCCCCTTACATGAGTATCGGCCGTACCCCCCTGATGGCTGCCCTGAGCACTGTGCAATGCATTTTCGGTCCCTCACTGTCACCATCTTTGTTGCCGCCACATGCAGGGTCTTCAGAATCCTCTTTGGCCATTGGTTGGTCACTGATGTAATAATGCGCACAAACGTTACAACCTCCCCGGCATCAGGCCCATTAATAACATCTTAGAAATAGAGTGAATGAGAGTGTACACTGCACAGTGTATGTGCCATACGGTGTAGTCAAAGATAAAACATTGTTAGGGAAACAGGAAGTTCTTTGGCAGAAGAGACTTTGCATGTCTCTTCAGACATAAATCCCTACCTCCCAACAATTGTTATTTATTTTTATTTTACTTCTGCTTCAATCCGCATTTCCTATTTAAAGTGAACCTGTGCCCAGCTCAGTATTTACATATTCTGAGCAAGCAGTAAAAACACTTCACAACCTCATTCATTTCTGTATCTATAACATTGTGGAAAAATTCAGTCCTCCAATACTCACCTGAACTTTGGTCCTGCCTGGCTGTTGGACTGGTCTCTGTATCCTCTCTCCCCCTCCACTCTGGCGGTCTAAGGATCCGTAAGTCATCATGTCTAATACAGTGTATTAGACATGAGGACACTGACACCCCATTCACACTGAGCGACATGGATATTGTGTGCTTTTCTGCGCAATATGGCACTAAGCGGCTTTGAGCTACATTGCGTGATATTGCACATTTTATCGCACGTTTTTTGGGCGGGACTTTGTCGCTGCTACATTGGGCTCTAAGCCCTCGTTTACACCTGAACGTTTTGTAGCGCGTTCTACGCTCGACGAACGCTCTACAAAACGCTCAAAAATATAAATCCCATTGTATTCAATGGTCTCGTTCCCACCTTGGCGTATTTCCGCCCGTCCCTAACGCGCTACAAAACGGCCCACGCCTGAAAAGGTACATGTACTACTTTGGGCCGTTTTGTTGCGCGCTTCCATTGGGATACAGCCAAGTAGCCTTCGGAAACGCGCGTTTGTCGCGCAACTTTTTTACCGCGAATCGTGGTAAAAAAAAGTGCGACGGTCGCGCATATGCAATACGCCTAGGTGTGAACGAGACCTAACCAATCAACAGCAATCTTGATGTGACATCATTCTTTCCTATCATTTTGCAGTACAAATGTAGCGCGATATCGCACGACCAAGTATCGCAATATCTCCGGTAATGCGCGATTCTGCACAAAACACTATAGAGTTATTTGGAGCCGAATCACGCGACATCTGCGCAAAAAAGGGTCAGGTACAAGAGACAAGCTACAGCGACGAGCTACTGAGCTGTGAGATGTGAATAGCTCCATTGAAATGCATTGGACAAGCTACATAGAGCGATATCGCGCGGAAATATGCGTGATTTCGCGGCAAAAATCGCGCGATAAACCACTCAGTGTGAATGGGGTGTTAGGGACATTCCATCGGTGGGAACCGTTCTAGCAGCCACGCGGGCTCGAGGTTCGGGTAAGTATTTTTATTTTACTGACTGGCGGAACGGACGAGGGAGGGGGCGGGTACAGCTGGCTCTGCCTCTAGATAGGCAGAGCCAGCTGTCAGTCACGCAGCTGGGCAGATCCCGGCATAATTATCGGGATCCGCTTCAGCTGCGGCGTCTCAGTATACCGCAAGCAGCTCGCGGTATACTGAGCCTAGGGTGACGGGAGGACGCTAGTTTGTGTCCTCCCGTTACCCTAAGGAGAGCTATGGGGAAAAGCCTTAACCCCATAGTTCTCCTTTAAGCTCCATGCAGAGATCACAGCTCACCTACTCAGTAAATCTGTTTTCATTTAGGCTTTGTTGTAGAAGTACAAGTCCACTTCACTCCCTTATATAGCCTAATGTAAAAAAAACATTGAGGGGAATTTATCAGAACCGAAGCAGACAAAAACTGGAGCAGCTGTGCATGGCAACCAATTAGCTTCTCTCTTTCATTTTCAAATCTTACCTGAGCAAACTGAAAAGAGAAGCTGATTGGTTGCCATGCACAGCTGCTCCAGTTTTTGTCTGCTCTGGTTTTGATAAATTCTCCCCTTTGTTGTTAATAAGATGTTCTTCGCAGCCACCACATCAGAGTTCAACATGCCTGGAACTTTGAAATTGGGATTGTTATTTAAAACATTACTTAAATGAGCATTGATTAAATATTTCCTTTTTAATTTTTTTGCATTGAAGGTGAGACACTGGAGGAGACAATTCGGAGAGAGGTAGCAGAAGAAGTTGGGTTAGAAGTAGACACTCTCCGATATTCTGCATCTCAGCACTGGCCTTTCCCTAACAGTTCTCTGATGGTAGCATGTCAGGCTACAGCCAAAGATGACAAGGTGAGCACTACCTTCCTGTCTATCCTATCTGTAAAAAATAAATAATCACAATTAGCTTCTCTCTTTCATTTTCAAATCTTACCTGAGCAAACTGAAAAGAGAAGCTGATTGGTTGCCATGCACAGCTGCTCCAGTTTTTGTCTGCTCTGGTTTTGATAAATTCTCCCCTTTGTTGTTAATAAGATGTTCTTCGCAGCCACCACATCAGAGTTCAACATGCCTGGAACTTTGAAATTGGGATTGTTATTTAAAACATTACTTAAATGAGCATTGATTAAATATTTCCTTTTTAATTTTTTTGCATTGAAGGTGAGACACTGGAGGAGACAATTCGGAGAGAGGTAGCAGAAGAAGTTGGGTTAGAAGTAGACACTCTCCGATATTCTGCATCTCAGCACTGGCCTTTCCCTAACAGTTCTCTGATGGTAGCATGTCAGGCTACAGCCAAAGATGACAAGGTGAGCACTACCTTCCTGTCTATCCTATCTGTAAAAAATAAATAATCAGCATGGCGGTCAGAGACCTCGTGGAGGTAAGGTGTTGACTCTATGCTGATTATGATAAACAGATTAAATTGAGTGGGGCAACATTCACCATATTTATTCCCAGAGATTTTTTGTACTAGTCATTCTGAATTGAGAAAGCTGGTTGGATGTCCAGCGAAACGTCTTCATAGAAAAATACAGCAAGTCCAGTTGGTCTTGATTTATTTTTTTACAAATATACCATGACCTGGATGAACGAGAACCTTCACAGACACTACCTTCCTTGCATTGCTATAGTTATTAAAAATAAGCCCATTTGTATTGGATTAGTGTCATCTTAACCCTTGGTTCTCAACTGGTGGGTCATGACCCAAAAGGGGGTCTCGACCCCGTGTTCAGTGGGTAACCATGTGCCTTCCACTTTTCTTATGCACATATGGATGGAGGTCTGTCACAGCACAGCAGCCCACACTGGACCCCAGAGTGAGGAACCACTCTAGTTCTCGTAAGGTAGGGAGACTGTGAGGATCTTAAAAATGTTGAAGTGTATATGTGTGTCTGTGAGATTGTGTCTGTGGTTGTGTGTCTGTCAGTGTTTTTGAGGGCACATCCACACTAGTACAGAGAGTTAATCGAACACTCCTGTGCAATTAATGCTCTGTACAATGCGATCACACCTACTACGCGTTCTGGTGTGGTAGGTGCGTTGCATTGCCGTTAATTTGAATGACGCACCAAGCACACCTCCCGCCCACAGGTCAATCCCCTGCACCGCAACGCGTGGTAACACAATGTCTACGTTCAATTGCAGTGTGCCTTGGGTCGCAACTTAATGACCAAGGACAAATGTGGGTCCTGAGGTTACAGAGGTTGAGAACCACTGATCTAAACCATAGGGTGGGATGGCATCTGAGCCTACAGGCTATTCCTTGCCAGAAGTCTCTACCTAGACACCACTCCTTGCCACTCATTGCCTTTTTTGCATCAGCTGTTTGATCCTACTGTAAATGTATCATCATTTTGTGCTAGCCCCTTGGTGCCATTGGGCCTAAACTTTATTATTAGATGAACATCCAGATTGCTCTTATCCTTGGATAGAAGCGTCAACAGAGCAGGGTGGGAAATTGATGCCCATTGTTGGCTGACCAAATATATCCTAGGGATTTTTGTTACTCTCCTGTTTACCCCACACTCCTACTAAACAATGGCATTAAAGGGTTATTAAAGCCTCTGTTTTTTTTGCACATATCTACTGCTAGCAAGCAGTAGATATATGCAAAAAGTGTAAAAAAAAACGCTTTGAAAAGGGTTAATACTTACCTGTGTCTTCCCCGCGCGCTCCCGTCCAAAAATTTGAACATTTTTGGGCGGCCGCAAAGCATCTTGGGGCGGGTGCATGCGCAGTTCACATTTTTGGCCGGGACGCGAGGAGAGACACGAGGTAAGTCTATGGAGGCGTGCACCCGCATGCAGATACCATGGGACAGGAAGTGCCAGCAAGCACAGAGGAGTCAGCAAAACAGAAAAAAACAGAGTCTGAGGCGCAACTGTCCTTGGAGTTGAACAGGTGAGAGTATAGCGGGAGTTACATGGGCTAGGGACATTCCATCGGTGGGAACCGTTCTAGCATGCAGGGTAATTGCTGCCCGAGAAGCAATTTCGTTGATATTTTCTCCTCCGCAATGTAATCAATATCAGGGGTGGAGGGAGAAATAAAAACAAAAAACAAAAGAGGTGCACATGAAAATGGAGGCAAGTTGAACGGTGTGTGGTGCATATATCAACTCACCGCGAGGTTTTTGAGGAAGTGTAGTCATCGACGACAGGATTCCTGTTGGAGGCAGCGTCCGGCGGACTCTTCTGGGACTGGGTGCAGGGACTTCAGAAGCCGGGTCGAGGTGCGATTCTATCAGATGCGACGGCGGTCGTGTTGGTCCAAAAATGGATAGGACGCTTGTGGTAGTCTAGGCAACGCGTTTAGAAGATCACGTCTTCTTTATCAAGCCAGGGTAGGCCAACACGACCGCCGTCGCTCGGCGGCGCCTGCGCACCTCGTCACTCAGCCACCTCGTACAGAGAGCCACTGCCCGCACCGCAAGCTCCGTATCCAACACAGGACGCGATCGGCGTCCCCCACCCGCCAGCGAACCAGATCTCCTCAAACACAGGACGTGATTGACGTCCCCCAGCCGCCACCAGACCAGACGCTCCAGCTCCGCCGGAACAACGTGACCCGAGCCATCGCAACCCAGCCCAGCAGTTCAGCAGCCCAGCAGCACGTCCCATACACAGGCATCTGATAGAATCGCACCTCGACCCGGCTTCGGAAGTCCCTGCACCCAGTCCCAGAAGAGTCCGCCGGACGCTGCCTCCAACAGGAATCCTGTCGTCGATGACTACACTTCCTCAAAAACCTTGCGGTGAGTTGATATATGCACCACACACCGTTCAACTTGCCTCCATTTTCATGTGCACCTCTTTTGTTTTTTGTTTTTATTTCTCCCTCCACCCCTGATATTGATTACATTGCGGAGGGAAAAATATCAACGAAATTGCTTCTCGGGCAGCCATTACCCTGCATGCCCTAGCCCATGTAACTCCCGCTATACTCTCACCTGTTCAACTCCAAGGGCAGTTGCGCCTCAGACTCTGTTTTTTTCTGTTTTGCACCCATACCAAGTGGACACCCCGGTCCATTTTGAACTGAAGCCGCACGCCTCCCCCACCTCAACACCATCCTCCTCCACACAGCCCCCACTCAACTAAAAGTTCTGAGAAAGTCAGAACCAAACACCCCCCATCCCTCAGGAGAGCGCTGTCACACAGGACTTGAATCCTCAATTTTTCTACAGAGTAGTCAGCGCTGGAGGGACAGATGAAAAGGACAGGAAAGAAGAGGAAGATCGGATTAAGAAACATCATTTAAGGTAAGTGGTTTAACTAACAGTGGGGGGAGGGAAAAAGATTTTGACTTTAATGTCACTTTAATGTCTATTTATCACTGACACTGCGAAGGAAAGCAAAATGTCAAATTTGGTTAAGAAGAGATTGCATCTGTACATTGCAATTGCCACAGTATGGCAACTATAATAGTGCAGGTGGAGAAACCCAGCTTTCTCAAATTTCAAATCATTCTGAATTGAGAAAGCTGGTTGAACGACCAATGAAACATCTTCAAGAAAAATACAGCAAGTCCAGTTGCCTTGACCTATTTTTTTTACAGATATACCATAACCTGGATGAATGAGATCCTTCACAGACATTTTTTTAAATACATTTTGTTACCAAAAATACCAAACCCCCCATTTGACAGAAGCCACTTTTTAAAAGTGCAGAATGGACATGCCATAAATGTGTTTTAAATTCTGAAAATGACTTACTCAATAAAAATCTGGAAACTATACTTAAGTGTTGGACATTTACTCTAAATATCATAGAATATTACTTCTCACATTATTTTCCGAAGCCTACCTAAAGTAAAGATTGCTGAATAGGAATAGTCATGTTCATAATTTATGGATAGCGTGGAGAAGGGTTGAAACTCTGTTTTCTTCTTAGCGTCTCTGCCCGTTTTTTAGAGGATGCCCTCAATGGGGACACAGAAAGAAAGAAAAAAAACTGAAAATTGATTACCATTACTTACTGTAATTTTCCTTTTTGGACCTGTCTTCATGGCCAGGCACTCCACTCGGAATAGCAGTACCTAGTTATGCAATGCCCCTGCTAGGGAGGGAGATGTCGGGAAACATTCTTTTACCAAAATCTTACCAATGGGGTCACATCCAGAAATAAAAACATAACAGAAGTTTAAACTCTTCCTTGCTGCAGTTGAAAAAATAATTGAGCCGGAGTTTGACTTTACTTATAAATGACAAAATAAATGCACAGTGAAAATACTAGGTAAAAATGAAGTTGTATGCTAAGTAGGAAGGTTTTCAATGCTAAACATCGCTTGCAATGTCTCCCATGCAGCTCAATATCAACAGAGAAGAGTTGCAAGATGCCAGATGGTTCAGCTTGGATGAGGTGATCGAAGCTCTGCAAGTAAACATGCTGCCACCAAAAATGGCCGATGGCACCATACCAGTATGGGTACCACCGAGGTTTGCCATTGCTCATCATCTAATCCAGGAGTGGGTACAAGAGCAGAAGACACAATTGAAAGTAAAGTAAAATACTGAGGACAATCAAAAATCGGTGCTCCACTTATACTATAAATATGCCAGCTCTGGCAGTGCAATATTGCCTACATGGAATGATGGTCCATAATTGGCACACAGTACAGATAAATGATGAACTCCATATGTGCAATTGTATTTCTCCTGGCTTAGTACAGATTTGTATACACGTAGGTTCTTATTTTTATATTAGCTTTTACTTGATTGGCTGCTATGGGAACTACACATATTTGAACAACTCCCTATATATGAATTATAAAAATAGCAGCACCTATTATTTTAATATCAGCTCTATCTATCTAATAACCAACCATAGATTATTTCAGATAGAACGCATATATTGGGTGGTCTTCCAGTTTTAAAACTGCCTTCTGATTTGGGGCTGTTTCTTATAAAACAGTTTTAAACTCATTTTATTAACTTAACACTATTTTACACTGCGCTTGCGGATGGAACTTGTATTATTAGTATATAGTAACAATTCAATATAGTAAATAATATATAGCAATATATAATATTATGGATTAAACATGAATTATCAGGTTGAACAGAGAGACAGGGTTCACTTTTATCATAAAATGTATGCTTACCCCATTCTCTGCAACAGTGAATTGAATAGAGAGGGTTCCCTCTGTGTCCCCGCAGCTTTCTCTTAATTTACAGGGGGACCGAAGAAGCATTAACATACACAGCACTCCTTTTCTGAAACCATTCTCAGGACATATGCCAGCTCATAGTAGAGACCAGCCAAAGATCAGGATGATGGCAATTCCCCTCTATGTCTTGGTACATTTGCAGAGCAGACAGCCTTTTACTGTGGTCAGCTCATCCCCACTGTCAGTGGATAGGGGGCTTAGAGGGTGTATATGTTATGCCAGCACTAGGTAGGCAGGGGAGAGGAAATGCTAACATCAGTACATAGCAATAACTTTCTAGTCACTTTCTTTGTGATTTCCAAAATAATATTTGTTAAAAGTGGACTTACCATTCACTCATGATGCATGGGCTGCTTACATGCCTTATATCAGTACTCTTCACATTTGGCTGCAAGGAGCCTCTGATGTGTTATAGTTTTTATACGTGATAGATCAATACCTAATTAAAGCTGAACCCTAGACACATATAATAACACAGCAATGTATTTATTAAAATAAATCCGTAGCTAGTATAGGTTCCTTCATATAGGAACAGCTTCCTATAAGAAGGTCCTCTTGCATTGTTTCAGGCTTTTTTTTTGCAGTCCACAGGGAGCTTGCTAACAGGAGGAGAGAGCAGAGACAGTACAGTCATGTTCCTCCACTGTTCAGTTAGCAGGCTGGGGGAAAGTCAGTGTAATTCACAGCTGTATTGCTTAGCTGCAGTGGAAGTCAGGTACCTTATTATTCTGTCAGACAGGGGTGCCGATCACACCACTACTACAAATCTATTGGTAGGTAATACAGTTTACGCTTGTGTTTCAACAGTGTTTTTTAGCTGCTTTCCTGGAGTTCAGTTTTCAGATTTAGTTTGCTGAAGAAAAAACCTTTTGTGTCTGCACAAACATCTTATCTTTTGTGTTGCCTTTCGTTTTAATGCTCGACCCCACTTCAGTAGTGTTGGGACTTTGGCCTAGTGTTCAGGGAAAACTCCATACATTCTACCTGAGTTGCCTAAAGGGTTAGTCCATCTTAATGGGATTTTTTACAGTGATAGGTGGAGTTGGGCTCCCTCTTGCATTAGTCTGTTATACCAATGAGATCTTCCTGAAATGCTTTCCAGCTTTATTTTTACACAGCTGTGCATTCTAGGTGTTCACCTCCACCTCTGGTGTTCCCACTTCTCTTGCTGGACTTTCTAGCATAAGAAAAACAAAACAATCCCGCAGGGAGATTGGAATCCCCCTGTAATAGTTGCTCCGAGTATGCAGACTCACAGGCAAATATCTCACCACTGGAGCCCATAACAGATGTAAGGACCAGTTGGGTAGCATCTACCAAAAACTGAAATATTACCTTTGGATAGATTGCCCCTATAACATTTTGTTTACAAGTATATTTTAGTGCTCTGGACAGTGAACAGATTTTTTTTCTTTTGAGAACATTTCTTCTTGAAATTGTACATATGACAATGATGTAATAGTGTTATTACACTATCATTATTATAATAATGTTATAATGTGGACTAAACTAAGATTTCACAAAGTAAATGAATTCAATATTGCTAAAAAGTTATTGCATTATTTTAATAAAAGGATTTGTTAAGGAAACTGAATATGTTTTTTCTCAAAGATAAAGACATTTTGATAAATGATAACTCAGATAATGACCACACACACAGTCACTATCAAGGTCAGTATTCTGTCAAGCTTGCTGTGTGTGGCTTTTGGTCAGTTGAATGTAATTAGTAACCACATAGAGTATATTTCATTGTACATCACCTATGAGAGGAAATTGTGTACACAGTTCAGGTTTAATTATAAATTCCAAGTACATGTGTACATGCTTCATTGACTGGAGCAAATGCTGTCTTTGTTGCCATAGGAACTAAATTGCAAGTTGCACTGGAAAATAATGGTTGGAGCGTGAAAGCTTCGATCGCAATGGTTGCCACTGAGCAAGGTTGAAAATGATGCCAGACACATCAATAAGGGCCAGGCTTCTGGGTTTTATTGATTGCATCAGTTTCAGATGCTTCTGAAATCATTCATAATTTATTGACAGATACGTTCAACCTGCAGATGACCCACTTCTGACCTGCATTTGGCCTACTTCAAGTTGGTTCTCATTCCCATAAACATGTATAGTAATGTAAAACCCACCTGAAGCTTTTAAAACCATAATGACATAGGCCCTAAAGCTGTTATGTTGTAATGATCTGCATAGAAAGGATATTGAATAAAGTTTTGGATGTGGTAATATGGAAAAACACTGCTCTGTCAGGACGATTTATTGGAGATCATCTGTAATGTATTTATCAAACTATTCCAATAATTACGTCTCTCCTACATATGTGCATTAAGCCTGAGAGCATCTTCATCCTGAGCTGAATGCCGAATAATAATTGATGTCTAGCTGAAAGACCTAATAAAGTCAACCTGTCAGACCATGATAGCTATTGATTCAGAATAATGTTCATGCTAGGATGCAGTGATAAAGTAAACCTGCCATGACAGAAATATGGACACTGCACTCTTTTTAAGCTGTGTGTTCCCTGCATGTTATGCTCATCCTATGACTACAGTGCTTAATAAGTAACTGACTGAAGCAATCACGCAGGTCGGAATGTCTGATACAGAGGCTGTATGCTTGATCCTGGTCAGTGACATTAAAGTCAAACTTTTTTCCCCCCTTCCCAATCCTGTTGCAGAGACTTACCTTAAATTATGTCTTTTCATCCGATCTTCTTCTTTCCTGTCCTTTTCAGCTGTCCCTCCAGCGCCGACTCCTCTTCTCTCATATCCCACAGTGTCTGTGTGGGTGCACGCTGCTCCATAGACTTACCTTGTGTCTCTCCTCATCTCCCGGCTGAACATCTGAAGTTCACATGCGCCCGCCCCAAGATCCTTTGCGGACGCCCGAGACTCTTCAGATGTTCGGACGGGAGCGCGCGGCAAAGACACAGGTAAGTATTAACCCTTTAAAAAAAAAATGTTTTTGCATATATCTGCTGTTTGCTAGCAGTAGATATATGCAAAAACTGCTGAGAGTTTAATAACCCTTTAAGTATTCATATCCATAGGATAGTCAGGAAGCAGGTCTAAAAGTGGCAGTGTCCATATTTCTTTCATGATATGTTTACTTTATTATTACATCCTGGAAAGACCATCACCATCATTTAGAGAAGCCAGCAGTTACTGTGAAAGTATGCCCCCTGTGAAAACTGGATATAAAGCAAACATTCATAAGGGAACGAGGTGTACTTGCTCAGTACTTTAGTTCTTCACTCAGTCATTGCTGTAGCACAAAAGTTCACCACCTCTTTTTATTTGGGTAATTTGGTGATGTGAGAACCCCTGCTATGATGCTGGAAAACTATTCACACATGCAACTACTCCAGGTCGCTGTTTGTAGCAGGATGAGGGCTAAACTGCTGTTGTTTGTGAGCAGGCTGTGGGAGGCCTTTTGTTAAATTATCTGGTCTTGATTCGGAAGATGACAGGAAATCCTTTTTATTTGTGGCTATGATAAGCGTTACAAATGCAAAGACAATGCAAGCATGTAATGTCACGTTGAAGTAGTAGCTTTTATTTAGTTTCTTATAAAATATTACAAAACAGGCAAGTTGCATTTCTTTTTGCATGGAAATATATTTCTCCTTTGAAAAATATTAATTAAACACAAGAGCATCCACAAACATTTATGACATTGTTTTATCTTCATACAAGGGTAGAGAAAACCAGGAATCATATAAAAGCCCTGAAGGATGTCATGCATCAAAATGTTTAAAAAAAACAGATATGTGTGTGACCCATAAATATCAGATTGCAGGTGTCATTGTGTCTGACTGGATGCCATAAACAATTCACATCATTTCATTTCAGACACTGTTAGTACCTGACATCCTGCGTTTTGTTACGATATGAATACGGATATCCTGGGGATGTTCAGTTTATCACAAAAAATAACCCCCTAATAGCACTATTCCTACACCTTGATTTATTATAGTTTCCCTAGGCCTAATTAGTGCACCCATTACACATGCTTGTCATATACTGTGCTAATATATGTTCTATTTGTGTGAATCCCTTTAAGGCCCTGGCTAAAACTGTAATCATTTTGTAGCCAATTAGAATTAAGTGCTGCCATATCAGCCATAAAGTGAAGTTGAGCATTAGAAGCTATTCTTCAAATGCTTATTAAAGTGTGAGCACCACCTGATGTCCAATACTGCTCTCACAGACAGATCTATTATCTGGGTGCCAAGTACATTGCCCTAAGACAGGGGTGGGCAACTCCGGCCCTCCAGATCCTTTACCTACAAATCCCAAACATGCCTCTGGGGGCCATACCTGTAACTGTCAGTCTTGCAATGCCTCATGGGACTTGTAGTTCCACTACAGCTGGAGGATCGGAGTTGCCCACCCCTGCTCGAAGAGATGCTGGTTTTCCAACTATGACCAGTAAAATGCTGTACTATGTACAGCTTTGGGACTGTTACGCCATATGTCAGCAACACTCTAGGACACATTAACAGCCTATGTACGTGTCTCAACAAAACTATTTTTATTCCATTGCAAATAAATGGGAGTGCGAAAGTCTTGCGACCGTACAGTAAATGCGGTCGCACGCTGCCTATACACCTTACGATTATCGCACGATCGCAGGTGATTATCGTACGATATTCGTCAGGTGTATGGGCAGCTTAACTTAGATTTGGACATTTGAACAGTCCACCTTATGGAGAAAATCTTTCTGCAAGACTCCACTTGCTCTTCACAAATTAACCAAATATATGCTCTGTGTTTTTGAATTTATTTCGTCTGTGGATAGCATGCCGAGTGGATTATTATCTTTGTGCTAATCGCTTAAAATGGTTGTCATTCGAAAGTAGTAACAACTTCCACATAACTTACAATTATATTGTGCCTTGACTATTCAACAGAAAAATCTTTGTGCTTCTTACATGACTCTGCATAGACTCCACTGCTCAATATATAAAATTGTCCATCAAAATGATTCCTCTTTATATGTGGTGGAAGCAGCGGTTGGCACAGATAGCTTTAGAAAGACACAGCATTTGTAAAGGAGTCTAAAGAAGTAGCTTCCTATGTGCTAAAAGTCAGTGCTGTGAAGCATTATCAAATGTCTTATGGTCGGTGTTATCAGGCAGGTGCACTCCCATACTCTGTAATAAATTGGATGCTGGCCCAGCCAGTCCAGACTGGGAAGTGTATGATTCAAGTATATTAGTCACCAGATTCAAGTCCACGTCTACAGGAGCCAAACCTGACTCTTCCAAGCATGTCTCTTCTTCAGAGTTACTGTCATCCTCTTCTTGGGGCTCAGTATGTGATGCTCCATGCTGTAAATAGACAAACATTTGTGACCGGTGAGGAATCTACATTCTCAAAAAGCCATAAAATGACATTGACATTTATCCATGCATAGGGTATAGGTTTTGCAATGATTGCCTACTGCTTTTGGCTGCTGTTGTGGACTTAGGTCTGGTTCACACTGAGCATTTTGTAGTACTTTTTCTGCCCTAAAAAAACATGCCCCCCAAAAAATCCTATTCATTTCTATGGCTCACATGTGAGCTTTTTGTCAGAATAAGCTGGAAAAAAAGTACAGGAGTTTTTTTTTGGCATATTACAGCACATTTTGGCCCCATAGACTCAATGAAACAATTGAAAACGTGAGTTTCCTGTGTTTTTGCGAGTTTGTATTCGTGTTTTATGTACGTTTGCGCATTAACATCAATGAGCTACAATCTGCTCACAAAAATGCGCGTTTAGATTTAGGTGCATAAAACGCACGAAAACGTGCATCAAAAACACACGTAGAAATGCACAAAAACACTGTCGCCTAGGTGTGAACCCAGCCTTAGGGTGCACTACACACAAACTAAAACACCCATCTAAATACTTTGGGTATGTGTGGCACGTCCTGCTCCTCGTCCTAACCAACAGTTCCCTGGCCACAATAATCTGCCATCTGCTGTATACCAAAGGAGCAGCTACAGCTGTGTGATGCAGTGTATGCAGTGTCAAAAGGAAATACTAGTGTAACAAGCTATAATGTTGTTACTTTGGTTCAATGAAAGGGTTGACCTTTGATGTGTATATGATGTTAATGAAAGCAACCTTACAAGAAAAAATACATGTTCAAATAAGCTGTGTTCTTAATTAGGCCCTTATTAATCTTTAGTTTACCCCAATCAGCCCTAATTAACGCCTTCCACACTTTTCCCCTAACCTATTTTGCTGCAGGTTTTTTTTTTTTTTTGCATTTACGTGAAAACTTTATTGTTTTAATTCTTTTTTTTTTGCCATACTTTTATATAGAAACATAATTTTACTGTACAAATTAAAAAAACATAAAATGCACCTTTGTATCTACAGTAACACTAGTTGCTTTAAAAAGGAGAACTATGAGATGAGTGATTTCCACTCACGTCATAGTTCTAAGCCGACCTGTGACAATGAGACTGTCACAGGTCGGCTCAGTAGATCGGGAGGTGAGGGAAAACATACCGGGTTCCCTCACCTCTCGATCCTGTCACGGCTCTCTGCCGTGACAGGGGGAGGGGCTGGATTCCCCTCTCCCCGCTCCGATCTGCCAGCGCTGACTGGCGGAACGGACGGGGGAGGGGGCGGGTACAGCTGGCTCTGCCTATAGATAGGCAGAGCCAGCTGCCACTCACGCAGCTGGGCGGATCCCGTCATCTAAGTCGGGATCCGCTCCAGGTGCGGCGTCTCAGTATACCGCGAGCTGTAGCTCGCGGTATACTGAGCTTAGGGTGACGGGAGGACGCTAGTTTGTGTCCTCCCATTACCCCAAGGAGAACTATGGGGAAAAACACTGACCCCATAGTTCTCCTTTAAAACAGCCACTGATCAAACTAGAAAAAAAAGGTTTTGCGAGGCGATGTTGCCAAGAGAAAGCCTTGTTTGTACCACAAAATCCAAAAGATGAATTTGTTATTGCAAGTAACGGCAACGTTATTGCCCAGTGTATAGGCCTATAGTAGAAAGGTAAAAAATTGATTTGGTCACGAGATTCGAAATCTCCACCTTCAAGAAGAAGTCAGCAGGAACAGCTTCCACATATTTAGATCCTGATAGGTTCCGTTAGAGAACCAAGTATATGAAAAAGCTTTATCCCTATATTTGTGTACCCTTATAAATGCCATGAACATGCAACTGTGTTCCTAGTTCCTAAATTACTTAACAACCTTACCTCATTTTTCTTCTTGGAAAAACTTTTACCAATGTTGGTGTGTGCCAATTCTCGGTCTAGTACATCCATATAGGAGTGTAAGCTTTTCAGGGTGTCTGCACCCAGGGGCGATTCTTCATTGCCATCTGTATCTTCATCACTGTCTAGCAGATCAAATTCCTCCTCAGACTCTAGATCATCAGAATCCAGTTCTTCTGGACTTGGACCTGTATAAAAATACATGAAAGGATTCAGGAAACACCAGCCAAATATACAGTAAATCATTGCTGACCACTGACTGAGATTAATATATTTGCAGGAAGGATAACAGACTTATCTCATTAGCATGTATTGTCATTTGGGATACGTAGCATTAAAAGTTATACATGGAAATACCATTCAGCTGGATTAGAAGTGAACCTGTCACAAACTAGGGAAATTCAAACAGACAAATGAAACTATAGTCCAAATAACCCTCCTGGGACAATCCAAAGCAGAAGATGCCAGCAAACGATGATGTACATATCTTCCAATTCTATAAAAATGTTCAATTCTAATGGTAACTCCAAGTCTATCCAATACCAAAAAGCAACAACAAAAAAAGGTTTTAGCTGGAGCTGGGCCTTAAGTCACATGCTGGACAGAGAAGTCTTGTTTTAATTCATAGGAAAAAGATGTACTTCCTCAAAGTTATAAGGTGGTTTGGTAATACATGTGAAATATGACTGTTAATAATAGATTTAGTTTAAAACCAACAAACAAAACATAACGTAATGCAATAATAACACGTCATAGAAACTCACCAAGGATTTTTTCCAAGGCACTTGTAAATGAGTCAACATCAAATGTGATTGGTGCTTCAGAAGGAAACCTGAAATAGTAAGGAGGAGAAATAAGCAAACATAGTGGTTGTCTGAAAATCAAATTTACAGCCCCAAGAATAAAAAAATGTAACAAGATTACAATTTGTAGTGTAATCCATCGAATAAACTTATTCACGTTTCTTTTCAAGCAGAACTCTAGGCAAAATGTATAATTACACCTTGCAGTGGGGCTACCCCCCACACTACAAAGGATAAGTGCTCATTTTTGTCTACGGACTAAAATAAAAGTTATACTCACCTGATCCCTGGAGCCAGCCTCCTGACACAGCGCTCCCTCCAGCCTCTCTCCCTCTATACTGCAGCAATGGAATGTCCCTCGGCGTCCTCATGTCCAATACACAGTGTATAGAACGTGATGCCTCGAGTATCCTTGGACCACTGCAGCAGATGGGGAGCATGGCTGAAAGCTAGTGGTCTAGGAGCCGGCCTTCTCCGAGGATCAGGTGAGTATAACTTTTTTTATTTTAGTCCCTATACACAAACAAGCAGTTAATCCTTGCAGTGCAGGTAGCCCTGCTGCAAAGGGTAATAAAATGCTGCTCAGAGTTCTTCTTTAAAATGAATATTTGTAAGGTTTTTTTTTTAAACACAATACATTAAAAAGTGTGAATCACTGCAACAGAGAAACCCGGGGTAAAGCTATAACCATATGAAACAATATTTACATAACTTAGAATAACTATTTTTTAGTCCTGAACAAAATACAAATACATATAAAACCTATACATTTCCTGCTTGATACTAAAGGTCAAACAACTTTACACAAGGAATAAATCATTCCAGCCCCCTGCTTTTTGCAGATACAAGTATGAGACTCTGGTAACTGACAAGAGACCCAGTGCTGGTATCCAAAAAGCCAAAAACACCAATACACTGTATAATTACACACATACCAGGGCACCTCTGCTCCTTCATGTGATGACACCTTCGATATAAAGGCCTTCATGCTGTCTGTTACTTCAGCCAGGTTGTAATTCTGGGCACTGTCAGAGGACGGCGGGAGCACAGTTTCCTTTGAACCTGCAGCATCCTGAAAGATCTGTTCCAACATTTCTGGGGAAATGTCCAACCAGCTGTCATCTTCAACACAATGAGCATATTAGAGTGGAGAGGGGCACAATGCAGAAGAATTATGACTAAACACATATGTACTCTAACAGGGGATAGATGATGGTTAAAAGTTCAGTTGAAACAAAAATAACATTTTAGCTACTGGTGGAGACCTGAGGGCTGAGTAAGCCATTAGGTCCTCATACAGACGTGGATAAACGAGTTGGCACCATTCCAGAAAGGAAAAAAGGAGAACCCACAAAACCTACAAAAGTAATTGGCATCCATCACTGTTTATTGCACATTGAGTACAAATTAGACTTTGCTTTTAATTCAAAAGAATATTTGAATAATAAAATAAAAATGGAGTGGACAAAAATGATAGGACCCATAACCTAATATTTTGTTAAACAACCTTTAGAGGTAATCACTGCAAACAAGCGGAATCTGTAGCCCTACACCAGGGATGGCCAAACTCCGGCCCTCCAGCTGTGGTGAAACAACAAATCTCATGAAGCATCTGTCTCCGGGAGTCATGTCTGTGGCTGTGAGAATCTTGCAAAGCCTCATGGAATTCGTAGTTCCACTACAGCTGGAGGGCCGCAGTTTGGCCATCCCTGCCCTACCAACCAACAGGTAATTCGAAAGATAACAGTAAACAGTGGTAGGACCCAGATGGATTGCACTGGCAGGCAGGATGGCAGTCATTTATCACACCTAAGGCTGTTGCTAACAGCCAGTGACATATGTGGATGGCTATGTGCCATCCCTGGCAGCCCTTTTACCCTTGGCCATGGTCTAAGATAGCTATGCAAAAATACCAATGCAGTCAATGTACATATTTTAGGCTCCAATTGAATAATTACAAGTTTTCATTAAGAAACTAAAACTGTTTAGTAAAGGATATGCCAAGATGTGGTGCAATATTTTCCCAATTATGTAATATAGCACAGTGGTGTAGTGGTTAGCGCTTCTGCCTTGCAGCACTGGGGGTCTCTGGTTCGAATCCTCGCCAGGTCACTAACTGCAAGGAGTTTGCATGTTCTCCCAGTGCTTGTGTGGGTTTCCTCCGGGTACTCCGGTTTCCTCCCACACTCCAAAGACATGCTGGTAGGTTAATTGTCTCCTCTCTAAAAAATTGGCCCTCTGTATGCATTTGAGATAGGGACCTTAGATTGTAAGCTCCTTGAGAGTAGGCACTGATGTGAATGTGCAACTATGTAAAGTGCTGTGTAAATTGTCGGCACTATATAAATACCTGTAATAAATAAATACAGTGTGTGTGTTTTGTGGCAAGATACCTTCATTTGGTGGAAGATTAGCTTCCTCTTTCTTCATCTCTTCCAAGTTCACAGGTAGAGTATTAAGCAAGCTCAGAACTTCTTCACCGGTGCTAATAACTACTGAACTACAACAATGAAATGTACATACTTAGTGAAATTTCATACCCTCTCAATTATTTACACATAATACATTACATAAAGTCATGTGTTTATTATTATTATTATTACATAGTATTTATATAGCGCCAATGGTTTGCGCAGCGCTTTACAATATAAGGAAGACATTACAGTTCAAGACAAGATGGTAAGGAGGGCCCTGCCCCTGAGGGTTTACAATCTGAAAGAGGAGGGGGAAATGATACATGAGGAGGTAGCTGTGGTAGCTGTGGCAATGAATTATTTGAGAAT
The DNA here is from genome assembly GCF_000935625.1 of Nanorana parkeri. NCBI lineage: Eukaryota > Metazoa > Chordata > Amphibia > Anura > Dicroglossidae > Nanorana > Nanorana parkeri. The sequence continues at coordinate 254,351 of NW_017308018.1, forward strand.
GTGAAGGTTCAGTGGTTAGGTCGAGGTGGGATAGGCTTCCCTGAAGAGATGAGTCTTTAGGGAACGCCTAGTGTTGTGGATGGCTTTATAGGTGACTGTTAATATTTTGAATTTTATCCTCTGGGCGAGTGGAAGCCAGTGAAGGGATTGGCAGAGGGGGATGCAGACACTGAGCGGTTGGTAAGGTGAATGAGTCTGGCAGCTGCATTCATGATAGACTGAAGGGGGGATAGCCTGTGTAGTGGAAGGCCAATGAGGAGGGAGTTACAATAGTCAAGACGAGAGATAACAAGGGAGTGTATGAGTAGTTTTGCGGTGTCATTGGTGAGGAAGGGGCGTATTTTTGAGATGTTACGAAGGTGAAGGCGGCAGGATTTGGATAGCGATTGGATGTGGGGAAGAAAGGTGAGGTCCGAGTCAAGGATGACACCTAGGACCTTGGCATAAGGGGAGGGTTGGATAGTTGTGTTATCAATCACAACTGAAATGTTGGGGGAAGGTGCACGGGGTGGAGGAAATATCATGAGCTCAGTTTTTATAAACACAATACATTAAAAAGTGTGAATCACTGCAACAGAGAAACCCGGGGTAAAGCTATAACCATATGAAACAATATTTACATAACTTAGAATAACTATTTTTTAGTCCTGAACAAAATACAAATACATATAAAACCTATACATTTCCTGCTTGATACTAAAGGTCAAACAACTTTACACAAGGAATAAATCATTCCAGCCCCCTGCTTTTTGCAGATACAAGTATGAGACTCTGGTAACTGACAAGAGACCCAGTGCTGGTATCCAAAAAGCCAAAAACACCAATACACTGTATAATTACACACATACCAGGGCACCTCTGCTCCTTCATGTGATGACACCTTCGATATAAAGGCCTTCATGCTGTCTGTTACTTCAGCCAGGTTGTAATTCTGGGCACTGTCAGAGGACGGCGGGAGCACAGTTTCCTTTGAACCTGCAGCATCCTGAAAGATCTGTTCCAACATTTCTGGGGAAATGTCCAACCAGCTGTCATCTTCAACACAATGAGCATATTAGAGTGGAGAGGGGCACAATGCAGAAGAATTATGACTAAACACATATGTACTCTAACAGGGGATAGATGATGGTTAAAAGTTCAGTTGAAACAAAAATAACATTTTAGCTACTGGTGGAGACCTGAGGGCTGAGTAAGCCATTAGGTCCTCATACAGACGTGGATAAACGAGTTGGCACCATTCCAGAAAGGAAAAAAGGAGAACCCACAAAACCTACAAAAGTAATTGGCATCCATCACTGTTTATTGCACATTGAGTACAAATTAGACTTTGCTTTTAATTCAAAAGAATATTTGAATAATAAAATAAAAATGGAGTGGACAAAAATGATAGGACCCATAACCTAATATTTTGTTAAACAACCTTTAGAGGTAATCACTGCAAACAAGCGGAATCTGTAGCCCTACACCAGGGATGGCCAAACTCCGGCCCTCCAGCTGTGGTGAAACAACAAATCTCATGAAGCATCTGTCTCCGGGAGTCATGTCTGTGGCTGTGAGAATCTTGCAAAGCCTCATGGAATTCGTAGTTCCACTACAGCTGGAGGGCCGCAGTTTGGCCATCCCTGCCCTACCAACCAACAGGTAATTCGAAAGATAACAGTAAACAGTGGTAGGACCCAGATGGATTGCACTGGCAGGCAGGATGGCAGTCATTTATCACACCTAAGGCTGTTGCTAACAGCCAGTGACATATGTGGATGGCTATGTGCCATCCCTGGCAGCCCTTTTACCCTTGGCCATGGTCTAAGATAGCTATGCAAAAATACCAATGCAGTCAATGTACATATTTTAGGCTCCAATTGAATAATTACAAGTTTTCATTAAGAAACTAAAACTGTTTAGTAAAGGATATGCCAAGATGTGGTGCAATATTTTCCCAATTATGTAATATAGCACAGTGGTGTAGTGGTTAGCGCTTCTGCCTTGCAGCACTGGGGGTCTCTGGTTCGAATCCTCGCCAGGTCACTAACTGCAAGGAGTTTGCATGTTCTCCCAGTGCTTGTGTGGGTTTCCTCCGGGTACTCCGGTTTCCTCCCACACTCCAAAGACATGCTGGTAGGTTAATTGTCTCCTCTCTAAAAAATTGGCCCTCTGTATGCATTTGAGATAGGGACCTTAGATTGTAAGCTCCTTGAGAGTAGGCACTGATGTGAATGTGCAACTATGTAAAGTGCTGTGTAACCAGGTACTATAATAAAAGGGGCAGTTGATTGGACAGTGGCGATCTGATCTCGAATGGTATCCATTTTGTTTTTGAAATGAATGGCAATGTCCTGGGCAGTGAGTGAGTTATGATGAGTTATTCTGATGATACTTAATGAATCTTGATCACTGAAAGATGCACAGGTACCCAGTGGTGTGTGTACATACCTGCAGCAACTTTTAGTATTCTTTGCTTTATCTGAAAGTCGGGTGTTCGGATTGCTACTATTAAGTGTTAGGAATGTGTGGGGGTGGGAGTAAGCTGCAAGCTCTGTTAACTCATTACTATGATGGGCTGCTGTGCTGACCAGTAGGAATGTGTGCGAGGTGGGAGGGGGACAGCAATCTAAATGTGTATTTCCACCTTCACAGCCAAAATACTCTCAAAATACCTGAACAATCTGACAGGATGCAGGGATAGTTCAGGTATTTTGACAGGGCTGACTAGCAAGATACTGAAGCTTGGCCCAGTGGGAGATTCCTCCATCCACACAGTTTAGCATAGATGTTGCACTTTTTCCATCTGACCATAGGCTGATAGAAAAAAAGTTTTTTCTAAATAATGAGCCTTTTTTTTATAAATAATGATATATCATCAAATATGTGAATAAAAAAGAAGGTGTGTGTGTATATATAGATATATCTATAGATATATCTATATCTATAGATATATCTATATATACACACACACACACACCTTTTTTATTCACATATTTGATGATATATCATTATTTATTAAAAAAAGGCATTGTACACCTATGTGTACCTCTAAAAATGGTTCTTTATATGCCCATAGGATAATACACAATTAATACACAATTAGATATAAAAAAAACACATCTAGATAGATAGATAGGATAGATATATTAAAAAAACCACATCTATCTATATATAAAAATAATTTTAACTGTATATAAAATTACCTGTTAGGTTTAAATAATGACTTCTGGAAATAAATCTCTGCTTTCTTCAGAAGTTCACAGTATTGTGCAGATCCCTCCATTTCTCCCTAAATGTACAGAGACAGCGAGCATTAAGTATCACTAACAGCAAAGTTTTTATTGAAAGTCTGACAGTACCACAATGCCAAATCTTACAACTTGTGCACTGAGAGATGGCTGGAGAGCAATGTGTATGCTGAGGGTGGGGGGTGGAGGTGTAGGACTAGGATGTGCTGTAAGCATGTGGGGAAAACTGAAGGGGAATGTGAAGTGTCCCATGACTCCAGTGTCAAGCAGCTTCCACCTCTTCTGCTCACACAATGCAAGGGGAGTGATCTCCTGGCGCTGGGCAAAGACATGAGCAGAGGTGCAGGGGAAGCAATTTTGCTCTGTATGAGTAACAGGGTGATGCTGGAGAGCTGGGAGTCGGGTTTGGTGTGTTTGTTAGAGCAGAACCCTGCCAGAGACGTAGACTACTCTAGATGTGCATGATGCTGCTCTGACCGACAGTACTGCAGCTATGTTTTTGTGGGGAAGAATTTTGCTCTGTATGAGTAACAGGGTGATGCTGGAGAGCTGGGAGTCGGGTTTGGTGTGTTTGTTAGAGCAGAACCCTGCCAGAGACGTAGACTACTCTAGATGTGCATGGTGCAGACAGACAGTACTGCTGCTATGTTTTTGAGGGGGAAGAACTTCCCATCCAGACAGACAGTATTTGACAGTACGTAAGAGGTTTCTAGGGAGCCCAGTGGGAGAGCATCCACTTCCTTTTTGTGAAGGTCAGGGGTGCTAGTGGTGTGAGTGGCCAGTGCTGTAGGGGTGGGGAGTTCCTATGTAGGAGCAATGGAAGCAGTGGATGTGTGAGTTTAGGGCTGGATAAAGTGAGCGGAGAGGAATGTGGCAGTAACACACTATGTTTCCAGTCACATTTTATCAGATTATGTACAGAACAGATTTGGGTAATATAGGGGAGGATGTGGGGAGAGTAAGATCACCTCAGGGTGACACAGACAGGAAGAAGGAAGAGAAATCACTGGTGAAGGAAGAAGTGGAGGAGTCTCTCAGTGACAAAATGGAAGTCTTACTCATCATTAAAAGATGCCTTGCCTAAACGGTTTTATTTTTTGATAAAGTAGGGAATAGGTGAAGTACGCCAATGTATTTGTTTTTTTTGTAGCGTCCCATTGGGAAGATTTCCCTCCACTTACTATTGCAGAGACACAACAGTGAGTGAGATCTCTGCAAAGTCAGGGGGAAAGCCTCTCAACAGGTTCCTGTTAGAATATTTCCCTTCATCTCTCTTTATTTTCAGGGACAACCATAAAATGTTGGATTTCAATGACAATGGTCACCAGGACAAACTGAGAAGGTGAATCTCCCTAGCGGTGGCATGGACAATAGAAAAAAAAACTTGGCCGAGGTCTATCCCATCCCCACATACAAAACAAACAAGCAAACAAACAAAAAACGCCATTCGGCTATAAATACACTTTAAAGTACAGATGTATATGCAAAGCAAGAAGCAAAGCCTGTGAAATAAGCAAACATGGCTGCCCTTATGTACGCATATAATAACATAGCAAGAATCTGACCAAACACAAAATTATTTACACTGAACCAACTTCATTTTACATTTTAAAAAAAGGGTATATATTTCCTGCAAGTCACCCATTTCTTGTAATGTCACCATTCATCCGTACAACAAACGTCTAAAATATACCTTGAAGAAATCATTCTTTTTCAAGGAATTCAGGAATCCGGCCCACAGTGGGCTCTTATTGGGCTGTTTTGTCACCTCTGTAGGTGATGCAGCACATTTCGAACACAGAATCTCGAAGCCGTGTGCCTGAACATGAAAAAGGTAGAAGGATATATTAAACAGTTCTTTGCATAAGTATTCATTCACATTTTGAAGTGTAACAACCTAGAATGAAAATTATTTAAGTGGCATTTTACCAATTGGTGATAAATAGTCCTTACAGTGACACAAAAGTTAAAGGATAGGTATTGGGAGAGTAGAATATACTCCTCCCATTAATTAGAGCCGCCATGGGACACTCCCAGAAAGGACACTCAAAGAAATGAGCGCTCATGTAACCACTGATCACTCAGCTCGCGGTCTCCTCCCTGCAGAGAGCACTGATTGTCAGTCACCGCACCCCGCAGGGATTCCCCTCTCTCTTCCTCCAGCACTTATTGGAGAGACACACTGGGGGGGGGGCTGTAAAAATGCAGAGCCAGCTGTAAATCAGGCAGCCAGGTGGATCCCAATAAAATTGGCTGGCTGCAGCGTGGCTCTGCACTGCCAGCAAATAGTGGGTTACTAGCCCGCTATCTGCTGACTATGGGTCAAGGGAGTATATTAGTAAATGTGATCCAAAAGAGAAGTAAAGCCAAAAAATGGCTTGGTTTTATTTCCCTTTTAATTAAAAGTGCAGCCTCCACCCCACCCTGACATATACAATTCTTGGTAGCACTTCCTTTGGCTACAGCTATAAGTTTTTGAGGGCAAATCTTTACCAGACATGCACATAAAGAAAAATGTTCAAGCTCAGGTTGAATGGGGACTGCTGATGAGCAGATATTATCAAGCATTGCCACAGACTATGAAATAAAATAATGTCTGGGTCATTCTAAAACATTTTGGGTTTTGGTTATAAACCACTCCAGTGTAGTTCTGGTTATTTTGGTTCTCTGACCTGGTGGAAGGTGACCCTCTGCCCGTCTCAGGCTTCTTGCTACCTAAAACAGATTTTTTACTTGGCTCCATCTGGCTCTCATTTCAGTTCCTACTCATGACAGAATCCCCAAAATATAATGCTAACACCATCAAGTTCAAAATGGGGATGGTCGTCTTAGGGTTGTGAACAGTCTAGGCATGCTGACACTCAATGTTTTGCACCAAATCAAGGCCAACATTTTAATATATAGTTCCATCACACCAGAGAGCATGTGGCTGCTTCAAAAAAAAAAAAGCTGCATATTTCAGCATACGGAAAATTACATGCTACATCACATTATTGTGGTGGAGTCAGCCCTGCCCCCGCCCTTTTAACATCAGCTCATTTCCCCGAAATAGTGCAGAGGGTGTAAAAAGCTGCATCACCATTAAATAGCTTTAGGGAGGTGAATAACTATTTCTCTTACCAACAGAGGTGAGAATAACAGTGGATATCAGTATAACAGTTAAGAATTAGGGCTGCTCATCCATGCGGGTCCGGGTGTCTGCATTTGGACACAGCTGCCATTGTGATGCGTGGGGTCCCTTGTGTGTCCCAGTGCCTTTTAGGAGGTTGGGCTGCCTCCTGGCGAACCTGCACCCAATTTATCTTTTGCTACATGTGCTCCAAGATGGAGACTCTCATAGGTTAGAGTTAGGATCGCACTACACGAAGCAGCTTTCACATATTCTGCACAAGACGTGTATCTAAAACCTCTGTTTTTAACCCTAGCAGTTAGACAGACTTTTGTGCATGCTAGCTGGTGAGTGTGCTGGAAAACGTTTTGCTGTTGTGCATTTGGACACAGACCCGGGAACATGTATTTTTACGGGTGTGCCGCCCTACGAACGTGTATGCACGTCTGAATGAGCCCTCATTTTAAGTTGCCCAATTGCAACCAAACAGACTCAAACGTGCACAATGAGAGTTGCTAAAGAAAACTGGATTTAATTGGAGGTTATCAGGCAACACAGAATAGTTTGGTTGAAATTGAGATTGCCATCACAGAGTACAGACAACATGTACATTTTATAAATTATGCTGAAAAAAAACAAGACAGTAAATCACCAGAAGAAGAAATTCTTAGTGAAACAAAGTATAGAAGAAAAACTTAATAGTTACCAGCTTCATTCCAAGTTCATATGCTTTATACTTAGGATGTAAAAGGACAGGAAGGTTATATCCACTACGTTTGTCAGGCTGGAACCTCTGCTGGGCGAGCTGAGCATACAAACACTTTGTAAATGTCACCTGGGTAAATAAAAGGACAATAAAGACATTAAAAGAATAGGGGCATGTGCAGCTACTACATGTAGAGGTGCACCGAAATGGACATTTTGAAACCGAAACAAAACCGAAATAAAAAAAATTGTCAGGCCGAAAACAGAAAATGTTTATTTGAATTTTTTTCAAATTTCTTAAATATTTTATTTTTTATAAACGTTTTGGGTTTTTTTTATGTATTAATTAATTTTTTATTAAATGTTTTAATTTTTTACATTACTTTTAGGGGCTTCGGGGAAATATTAGGGGTGTAAACAGACCCCTGATATTTCCCATTTAAAATAGAAAAAAAGAGATTGAGAACACAAGAGTCCTCTCTTTTTCTGTATGCCCAGTTATCAATGAACAGGAATCCTCTAGGAGTGTTCCTGTCCATTCATAAACATGAGGACATGGTATGTTTACTATAACTACAACTATGAATTAACATGAGGTGATGTAGATCACTCCCATTCATTCATAATTGAGGCTATAGTAACCATACTATGTCCTCAGTTATGTACAAACACTCAGTGTTCACTGATCTCTGAGTGTTTGCTCTCCTCTCTGACTCGCTGTCACAGGAGGCTGATCAAGCGGTGCAGGGAGGAGAGCTCAGTCTCCTGTGACAGCGCGGTCTGTCTTCGCCCACACACCGCTCTGCCGGACTGTGATAGGCGGCTGAGCGGTGTGGGAGGAGAGACGCCGGCCGCTCACAGCGCTCCCCTCCTGCAGCACTCGGCCCGCTGTCACACTTTCTCTCCTCCCCGCTGGGACATAGAGCAGCACCCAGCGGGGAAGAGAGAAAGCAGGGATACGCCAATGTATCGGCAGGAAAATGCCACTTCCTGCATTATGCCAAAAGTGCCATTTTCGGCCAATGTTTCGGCGGTCGATATATCGGTGCATCCCTAATTACACGTATGTATAAGAACCAAATATAGGTTTTCCTAGGATATACACAAAATAGTATAATGGTAAAGCAGACCCAGGCTCAGATATATTGTTTAAAGTGTGTCTGTCTGCAAAACCTTTATTTTCTTGGTTTTCAAGTTTTTATTTCTGCTCATGTCCCCATTAGAAAGCGTCACCCTTCTATTCCTACTGGTGATTATTGTTACCAAGACAGAAGGTGAGGGGGAAACTCAAATTTTTAGGGTTGCCCCTTGACTGAAAGGTATGGTGAAATCTTCCAATAGGGACAACTGTATAAGAAGAGACTTCCTCTCACTTTGGGAGATTTCCTCCAACTTCCTGTTCTGTCTCCGTGATCGTAAAGGAAGGGAAATATCCCCAATTAAAAATATACAGCAACAACACCACAAATAACCAATATGGGTGTAACATGAAACATGGTCTGAAAGGAGGACTTCGCTTTTAATATTGCAAAGACTATTCATGCAGGATTGCAAAGTTACTGACCTGTCCACTTTAGGAATCGGGATATAAGATGTTTGAGGCAAGAGTAATTAACACCAGTTAAACTACAAAGAATATATGTAATCTTTACCGATGTGAAGACACCTGTCTCAGGAAGGAAATGACGAAAGGTCCTGCAGGCTTTCAAATCTAAAGGATCCCGGAGATAAAATGCCTGAACTGCTGCTGCTAACAGCTGTGGCCGCTCCTTTAATACCGCTGCAATCCCAGCTGGCACAAAGCAATGAGCTCGATGGAGCGATTCCTTCATTTTTTCAGGGTACCTAAACACATCACAAGTGAACAATCAATGACTACGAAGCAGAACCATATGACACTTACATTCAACATCTGATGTGCATAACATTTTAGGCTTTAATGCTACTCATAAAAAAAAGAGGCAATTTCAAACACTGTCTACTACTTTTCAATCAGAGAAACAGAATAATGTAAGTTAGCATCAATCCAAACAGGAGCGGAATTTAAAATGTTAGCTGTATGCTACTTTGATCTGTTTGGACTTCTTGCCGTCAAAATCTAGCTGAAATTGGAAGATAATTGCTGTTTATGGTCAGTATTAAAGTGATATTAAAAGACAAACCATTTTCAAGCCATTTCAAATGCTGATTAAATCACTTATAATAGAAGCTGCCCCTTGATGGTCAAAAGTTTTAGTTTCCTTCAGAATCAGCTGGTCTGATCACTGCCCCTAATATTCTGGTTTAGGGTGGCTCCTTTCCCTAACAGGGTTCTATGGGGCCACCCTTGTGCGTGCTAGTAAACTGTGTATGCCTCAAACATACAAAGCAGGGGAAGCCATTTCCTTCCCTCATGCTCCCTCTTCCTCTTTGATTTCTTCTTCAAGCTAGTCCCCTGTGATCTTGTACTGGGCAGGAAGCCGAGTTGAGAGAGTTGGAGCTGTTCATAAACAGGATGACTGTAAATGCTTGTAAGAAATACTTTGCTGGGCAATGTAGATTTATTTGACCTGCATTCATTATTAAAAAAGTTTGAGAGTTAATTGTCAACTTCTAATTCTTTGAGAACCACTTTAAACTACATATAGTGGCTGCTTGCTACTAGCATTAAGGCTGGGTTCACACCTGGGCGTTACTATAGGCGCGTTTTTAGCACGTTTTTTCGTTCAGTGAAACGCGCGTTCGACGCGTTTTTATACCTCCCTGGCGCTTTTATTTATTTTTTCCCTTTATTGCCTCACTTTTTTTTTTAACTTTAAAACTTCCCGCCGGTTCCGCCCCCCTGCGACGCAGACGCTCGCAAGGGACGGAACCCGGAAGGCGGCAGCGGCCGGAGGACACAGCGGGGATCGCGGACAAGGTAAGACCTACGCTGTATTCCTGAGTGTGGCTCGGGGTTACCGCTTTGTTAACCCC
>NW_017308018.1:264436-288621 GCF_000935625.1 Nanorana parkeri
AATAAAAAAAATAAGTTTTGTCTGCAAGTCTGTGCTTTAAGTCTCTCATATTACCATATGTTAGGTTTTTATATCATCATACTTTGCTCTGTTACATAATAAAGCTTGCTTCTGTATGTTCTTCCAGCTGCTGGATCCTGGCAGACACACACAAGCATATCAGAGGTCTTTATAACCGAAATACAGTTGGGATGCTGAGGGAACTTTCAGGCATGGCAACCAAACTAAATTGAAATTCTTCTGAAGGTGAAATGATAGATTTCAAATAAAGGCAATCAGTCTATCTCCAGTTATAATAAGTGTAATTCATGTTGTAGGAGACTGATCGAGGGAACTAATTGAACTGTGACTGAAGAGGCAAGAAAGATTTTTTTCCCCATTTTATGAATAACATGGCAGCTGCCTTTTTCCATCCTCAGTGTATAACAAATGAATATACAAGTATTTACCCTTTAATTCGCCTTTCAATAGCCTTTGTGATGGACTCTGATGCCAAGAATCCATTGGGGTGTGCAGAAAGAAGTTTCAGAGCTTGCAATACAGTCATATTGGATGACGGCTCAGGCAGGTCTCCCTCATCCTGCTGCAATGGGATGATACATAAATTTCCATGGTAAAAGAACACCTGAACAGGAAAAAAAGAAAAAAAATGTTGGATACTGATCATTATTTGATTTTGTATTTTGAGATTAAGGGGTGTTTTTTTTAGGGGGGTGAGTCCAACTTGATTTAGTTTATTGTTTTATTATGATGCATGGTTTTTTTCTCTTTTTTTAATACACATTTTAATAAACTGTTCTGGGTTTTGAATGCAACGCTTTTGGTTTACCCTAGACACATTGATGAGAATTTTTCAAGACTGGAGCAGCTGTGCATGGTAACCAATCAGCTTCTCTGTTTCATTTTCAAATCTTCACTGCTCCAGATTTTTGTCTGCTTCAGTTTTGATAAATCCCCCCCATTGTAATTTTTTGCAGTTCATGAGTAGTGCATAGGGGTTTTTTAGATACACATCAGGGGTAGAAAAAGGGACGGAGGGTCGGGAGCCGGGCGATATGCTACACATTTGGTGGCAATGCCCTATGGCCACCCGATTCTGGATCAAAATATATAGACTGCTCGCTACATTGCTTCACAGAACGTACAAACAGCGCTCTTGTACTGATAATAAGGGGGTGAACAATGTATGACCCTAGATCGTGTAAACTGGAAAAAGCAACAAATAACATATATGGAGTTTACACGTAGGTTGGACAATATCATGTTGAACGAAAGGCTGTCTAGTATCCTGGAGGATTCACAAACCAAGTTCCTGCACATCTGGGAACCTTGGATTCTCCACCAACACCCCAATATGGATCTAAATAGCTTCAGAGGTATCTAGGCACGCAACATGACATGGAGCCCAGAGGGATGTTGGGAATGGGAGGTACTATCCCTGCAGCATGAGAACCGATCAAGGGTCCGACCTGGAGTTACCCGCTTACTTGAAGCTACCAATACTAATAAGGATGTTGATGTCGTCCTTCCCCCCCTGTTTTTCCCCACTATACCCGACACTGCTCCCCCTCTTTTCCTACCCTGTTGACCTCCCTCTCTCCCTCTCCTGGCAATCCATACCGTCTTCTCCCGAGCCCTTGGTTAGGCTGTAAAGCCCAGTGTGCCTTGACTCACTTAATACACATATTTTAAGGGTGTGGGGGAATAAGAGTACAATTATACCATTTGAAAAATATCTTTATTTACCATAAGTTGTATGATTGTTATTCTCCTCTGAACGATTGTATTCATGGAAATGTCAGTTTGTTTTATACTGTTATGCCTCTGAAAACTTTAATAAAAATATTGCAACAGAAAAAGGGACGGAGGAATGTAAGAGAAAGGAGGAAAGGGAAGAACAAGACAAGAAGTATATAAGGAAGGTTTTTATTATTAAGGGAAAACAAAATCCAAACCCACCTGGCCCTGTGTGAAAAAGTGTTTGCCCCCTAAACCTAATAACTGGTTGGGCCACCTTTAGCAGCAAGAACTGCAATCAAGCGTTTGCGATAACTTGCATTGAGTCTGTTACAGCGCTGTGCAGGGATTTTGGTCCACTCATCTTTGCAGAATTGTTGTAATTCAGCCACATTGGAAGGTTTTCGAGCATGAACCGCCTTTTTAAAAGGTCATGCCACAGCATCTCAATAGGATTCAGGTCAGGACTTTGACTAGGCCACTCCAAAGTCTTCATTTTGTTTTTCTTCAGCCATTCAGAGGTGGACTTGCTGGTGTGTTTTGGATCATTGTCCTGCTGCAGAACCCAAGTTTGCTTCAGCTTGAGGTCACGAACAGATGGCCGCACATTTTTCCTTCAGGATTTTTTGGTAGACAGCAGAATTCATGGTTCCATTTATCACAGCAAGTCTTCCAGGTCCTGAAGCAGCAAAACAGCCCCAGACCATCACACTACCACCACCATATTTTACTGTTGGTATGATGTTCTTTTTCTGAAATGCGGTGTTACTCTTACGCCAGATGTAGTGGGGCACACACCTTCCAGAAAGTTCAACTTTTGTCTCGTCAGTCCACAGAGTATTTTCCCAAAAGTCTTGGGGATCATCAAGATGTTTTCTGGCATAACAGGGACAAGCTTTTATGTTCTTTCTGCTCAGCAGCGGTTTTCGTCTTGGAACTCTGCCACGCAGGCCATTTTTGCCCAGTCTCTTTCTTATGTTGGAGTCAATGAACACTGACCTGAACTGAGGCAAGTGATTCTGCAGTTCTTTGGATGTTGTTGTGGGGTCATTTGTGATCTCTTGGATGAGTCGTCGCTGCGCTCTTGGGGTAATTTTGGTTGGCCGCCCATTGCTGGGAAGGTTCACCACTGTTCCATGTTTTCGCCATTTGTGGATAATGGCTCTCACTCGCTGGAGTCCCAAAGCTTTAGAAATGGCTTTATAACCTTTTCCAGACTGATAGATCTCAATTACTTTGTTTCTTATTTGTTCCTGGATTTCTTTGGATCTCGGCATGATTTGTAGCTTTTGAGGATTTTTTGGTCTACTTCACTTTGTCAGTCAAGTCTTATTTAAGTGATTTCTTGATTGCGAACAGGTGTGGCAGTAATCAGGCCTGGGTGTGGCTAGAGAAATTGAACTCAGGTGTGATAAACCAGAGTTAAGTTATGTTTTAAGGGGGGGGGAAACACTTTTTCACAAATGGCCATGTGGGTTTGGATTTTGTTTTCCCTTAATAATAATAATAATAATGATAACCTTCCTTTAAAAACTGCATGTTGTGTTTACTTGTGTTATCTTTGACTAATATTTAAATTTGTTTGATGATCTGAAACATTAAAGTGTGGCAAAAGTAATGATCTATCGGGTTGAGGTCAAGACTGTGTGCAGGCCACTCAAGCTCCTCCACCCCAAACTCACTCATCGATGTCTTTATGGACCTTGCTTTGTGCACTGGTGCGCAGTCTTGTTGGAACAGGAAGGGGCCATCCCCAAAATGTTCCCACAAAGTTCGGAGCATGAAATTGTCCAAAATGTCTTGGTATGCTGATGCCTTAAGAGTTCCCTTCACTGGAACTAAGGGCCAAGCCCAACCCCTGAAAAATAACCCCACACCATAATCCCCCCTCTACCAAACTTTACATATGGCACAATGCAGTAAGGCAAGTACCGTTCTCCTGGCAACTGCCAACCCAGACACGCCCATCGGATTGCCAGACAAAGAAGCGTGATTCGTCACTCCAGAGAACACGTCTCCACTTCTCTAGAGTCCAGTGGCGGCATGCTTTACACCAGGGCTCAAAATTTCCTGAGCTACTAGCCTGGCCTAAAGAGTTACTTGCCACTAGTTGCCCCACCTAACCTCTACCCTGTTGCGGCCTTAACTCCTCCCCTAAACGCGCCCTCTTAAATGATCTTATGATAATTCTTATCTTATGATAGTTGCCGCTTGTAAACGGCAGATTAGGGAAAACACAAGTTCCTGACACCAGAATCCCTAATCGCACAAAATAATAATACACTCCCCCCGTGAGTCCCCTCACCTGCTCACATCTTTGCAGATGGAGGAGGCTGTGTGGAGGATTGATCCCCGGTGCTCCAGGGGTGATTAGTAAGGTCTGCTGCAGACCTCACTAATACATCCTTGCTTTCAGCCTAAGCTCAGAACTGTCAGAGCTCCAGCCGAAGGAAGCCGGAGCTGACAGGAACAGCTCTGCGGTCTTCATCTGACAGAGATGCAGACCGTGTAGCTGCTCCCGCAAGTCAGGCACGCTGTCTGCGACCGTGTGCCTGACTTGTCAGCTTGCTGCGTCCCACATAGCACCGGTTCGCAGGCCGCAGTTGCCCCTTAGACCGGTACTTTGAGACCCAAAAATTTCCACTCACCCTCATTTTATTTTCACTTGCCAAATGCGAGCAGAAATTTTGAGCCCTGCTTTACACCAGTACATCCGATGCTTTGCATTCCACTTGGTGATGTAAGGCTTGGATGCAGCTCCTCGGCCATGAAAACCCATTCCATGAAGCTCTCTATGCACTGTTGTTGTGCCAATCTGAAGGCCACATGAAGTTTGGAGGTCTGTAGCTATTGACTCTGCAGACAGTTGGCGACTTCTGCACACTGGTCGCTTCAGCATGCGCTGACCCCGTTCTGTCATTTTACGTGGCCTACCACTTTGTGGCTGAGTTGCTGTTGTTCCCAGTTGCTTCCACTTTGTTATAATACCACTAACAGTTGACCGTGGAATATTTAGTAGCAAGGAAATTTCACAGAACACCTGAATCCAATGATTTGGAAGGGTGTCCCAATACTTTTGTCCATATAGTGTAAGTAAAATTGTTATGTCTATTAAAAATATATATTTTACAAATATTCAGAATGCTGTATGGAACCAAAATGTTTTATTTAGATTACATTTTATGATGGGACTAATGTATATCTCTTTGGTTTTGGACTTTGATCTATTTTTTTTTTTGCATAAATTGTTGCGGTTTTTTTCCCCCCCTTCCATGTACCACCGAGCAATGGAGATATCAATAATTACAAAAATATTTGCTTACCCGATTGCAGCTATTTTCTGGCTTCAGCCACTTGGGCAGGATATCAGCTGCTTCAATCAACAGAAATTCTCCGTCGTTGTCTTCAACCCTTTATAGGACAGAATTATCAAAGCTCTTACGTTCAGTGTTTCAATGCAGAAAGCAGCAATTTACTCAAAATTAACATTTAAGAGCAGGTGGTGCAAATGGCTGCTATTACTTCTCTAGTCCAAAGACATCTAAGATTAGTTTCATTTCTGCTATGGAGGCCCCAACGTCTCAGATTTGGAACATAAGTCCCACCCACATGGTGGCTCCCTTTCCATCGAGAGTGCCTTGCTGACAAATAGTACACTCTTATTGGGGGTCTCAGGTGTTCAAAAAAACCTAGGGCTGCACCGATACCATTTTTTCCAGACCAATGACAAGTACCAATACTTTTCCTCGAGTACTCGCAGATACCAAATATGGTACCCTTTGTTAAGTGTCATGTGACAGTTTTTCTAAAGCTATACAGACTATGGGGAAAAACACTGACCCCATAGTTCTCCTTTAAACGTGCCACATTATTTTTCAATGAGCAGCTTTACAACATGAAGGAATGATTGCAAAATAGCAAGTATAGAAAACACAGTACCTGGCTGTGAGTTCTGGAAACTCTTTTGTAATTTGCTTGATTAGATAAACAATAAACCACTCGTCCTCAATGTTGTCACCAAAATGTGTTTTTCCTCCAATATGAGCAGGAAAGTCACCTGAATGAGAAAGAACTTTATTAAGTTTAATCTTAAACAAATCTTAGCAACAAAAGTAGCTGAAACTTATGCGATTTGTTTTTCATTTCTAAGTGGACTCCAGAATGTTAAATCACAAACTAGTCTCTTACAATTCTCTAAGACAGATGCCCCCCCTCCCCCCATTGCAAGGATTGACCGCTTGTTTTTCACTTGAGGCCGGAATCAAGAAGATATACTCACCTGATCCTCAATCCTGTGGAGGTGACCTCTCTGCTCCGACTATGGAATGTACCTTGCGTCCTCATGTCAAATACATGTGAATGGCCTGTATTAAAAATGATGACGTCAGTAGGGCTTAGACCGCCAGAGCCCAGCGGAGAAGAGGCTGTGGGGACCAGTCTAGAAGCCAGGCGGGAACGAGGATAAGGTGAGTATTTTTTTTAGCCCCTAAATAAAAACGAACACTAGCAGTCCAGGGGCAGCCCCCTGCAAAGGGTTAATTTTTTTGCATACCTGGGAGTTCTTATTTAAAGTATCACAGTGTTTTTAAAACATTACATATGTAAGAGTCAATTTTAAAGAGTCCAGTTAGAATGACATCACCACTTACGTGCCATGGCACATACATTGGTCTATTGGTAGGGAGACATTTCTTATGGAGTCCCCAGAATAGAAGCCCATAGCGCAACTTGAGAACAGCCACCCAAACATAACATATATAAAATACATTTAGCTGGTGGGCCCCTAATCAAATTAAAGCTCCCACCAACAAAAGGATTTGCAAGGACTGCAAGAAAGAAATCAAACACTGTACACACACACACACACACGCACGCTTTCCCTGCAAACCTACGTAAATACACACAACAAAGTGTCTAGATGGGCATGGAGAAGCGCAAACTTACCTTTCTTGGATTTTAACCGGAGGTTAAATGGTTGGTTTTGCCAGATGTAGTTAGCCAGTAGAGGGGCAAGCTTGGCTAATATCTGCTCTATGTATTGCAGCAGAATGTGTTTGTGCTTCTCAGCATCACTGTGTTCATCAGGTACCAGGAAAAGATGATATTCTACAAAATCTTCCACAAGCAACAATTTTCGCTGCTTATCCATTTCTGAAATAAAGATTGATTTTCCAACATTGAACAAATAAAAGCTAATAATACCTCAATTTCAAAAAGTGATAATGTAAGACTTTTTCCTGACACTAGATATCCTCTAATATAGGTGGGATAACATTGACGGGAGCTATGGCTGGGATAACATAGAGGGGAGGTATGGCTGGGATAATACAGAGGGGAGGTATGGATGGGATAATATAGGTGGGATAACATTGGTTGGGCTAACATAGAGGGGAGCTATGGGTGGGATAACATAGAGGTGGAGCTATGGGTGGGATAACATAGAGGTGGAGCTATGGGTGGGATAACATAGGGGTGGGATAACATAGAGGTGGAGCTATGGGTGGGATAACATAGAGGTGGAGCTATAGGTGGGATAACATAGAGGTGGAGCTATGGGTGGGATAACATAGAGGGGAGCTATGGGTGGGATAACATAGAGGGGAGCTATGGGTGGGATAACATAGAGGGGAGCTATGGGTGGGATAATACAGAGGGAAGGTATGGGTGGGATAACATTGGTTGGGGTAATATAGATGGGATCTATGGGTGAGATAAATATAGACTTTTAAAAATAAGGGGCAGAAGAGCCAACAGCTGTCACATAAGAACATGTATTTAGTGTGAAGTGCTAATGAAAATAAACATGGAATAAAGAAAAGCACACTACGACTCCATAATAAATAATCATTTGTGAGGCTTTCATGTAAATCTCCTCTGAGCCATTACCTGCACCGGGTTCTCTCCGCAAGTATTATCCAGCACTGTCACATTAAAGACAATCTATGGGTATTTTCCTGCGTGACGTCATCACACAGCGCCTCCTGGAAGAACATGTGACAGGCGGTGGCGCATAAGATGATGTTTCCGGCTGTCATGACGACTATGGAGCGTCCTGACGGCGGCCTGACAGCAGGAGGTGGGCGAACATTCGTAACTATCACAGCCAGGAGCCAGAGGGCTACATAAACAAGTGAAGAGGGCAGAGGATGAACGGTGGAGCGGAGGATCGCTGTACTGGATGAGTGAGGCAGGATTAGAGATCCGGCGCCTCTGTCCTGCACATGTAGCTGGATGTCATTCTATGGGAGAGTATTTATGAAAAAAAGCATACTACCCAAAATGATATCTCAGTTCCAGGTGGAGTCTGGTGGGCTGAGTCATCTATCACATATTAGAGACACCCTGGGAACTCCAGCAACAAGATCTCAGGTCATAATTACTTGCTGTTTGGGGCAGTGGATAGATAGCTCTGGAGTCAAGGTTGTTATCCATTTGTATAGTGGGGGTGTTTTTACAGGTTAGTGATGAGCTGGGGCTTGGTGTGAACCCAGTCTGTCCAAGCCCGCTCAAAACTATGACCGACCTAAATTCCACCCCCACCAACTCCAGCCCAATCAGTTGTGGCATGCACATTCCCAACCCTGCAGCTACACATTACAAAGGTGTAAGGGAATGCCACTGTGGTCATAGTTTTGAGTGGGCTTGGGCAGACTCAGACTCAGACTGTGTTGTGTTAAAAAATTTCTTATGTCTCCCTGTGTATTGCACAACACTGGTCCAAAGATGCAGTGAGTGAGCATTGTCACCCTAGGACAGGATGTGTGTTGATAGCAGGATCATGGATCATCAGGTTAAAATGTAAAAAGGAAGAAAGGCCTAAAAAGTGCTGACATGGCAATCACATGTGACTTTATGGACTCATGCACACCCAACGCAAGAGCAAAATTGTATATTGCGTGCACTAGATGCAATCCCAGAATGCATCATTGGTAATAGAAATTTTGATGAACTGTACGCGGGTAAAATACGCAGAAATACGTTGCCCGAACGCATCTTGGGTCCATTCTGTATTTGCGCATCTGTACACAGGGCAAATACACGGCTCCATACGCAGCTATGTGTATGGAGCCATTTATTTGCATATGGGACAATACGCGCATATACGCAGCGTATTGTACGGCAGTGTGAATGAGGCCTAATCATCAAGAAAGCCATGTGATGACATGTATATACTGACATAGCAATCACATGTCTTTGTTTACTAACTGTGTGACAGCTTTTTTTTAATTAGCTAAGTGAATGAGTTGCTCTAAAAATGAGAAAGGAAAGATACAAACTAACATGCACATTTCTGTACAATGCAGGCATTGTGGAGACATGAATAAGTGACTTGTGTCCTAGAATGATTTCCAGATACAAAAGAAAGCCAGTATCACAGATTATACAAATGTAAGTTTTATGCATTGTAAATAAATACTTTTCTCTTCTTTCCTTCACTTACATAAGGAATTTCATTGTGCCTCATGCTGGTACTGCTGCCTATGTACCTTTTGTCACCACTTCTATCTCTTTATTTTACCAAGGGCCATGTAAAGTTCTGCTGGACCTTACCTCCTAGCTATATTCTCTATCTCTATCTCTCTCTATATATATATATATATATATATATCTGGACTGGGTGCTCGTGGTGTCTAAAACTGTATGTGTAGATGTTTAGGGGTTGTGGTGAAGTGTTGGGATTTAAGGGATAAATTAAGTGTTAGAGTTCAGGGTAAAGCAAATGTGTGTTTTGCTTATTTAGTGCAACAGGTTTAATCCCCCACCTCAGTTTTTACTTCCTTTTCCTTCACTCCCCCACTGCTGGGTTTTGCATTAGGAGCCAGAGGAAATATCCAGTACTCCTGGGTAGTGATGGGCTCAGGCATGTCCGCAGCTCCTCGTGCCGAGCCCGCCAGGAAGCTGACAGCGCCAATCACAGGCACTGAGACATTTCCCGATCTCAATACACTAGTAGGAAATGTAATGTTTGTTGCTTTTGGAAGCAGGCTTGGACAGAGCCGCAGGTATACTACGGAGAAGGTACTTAACATTTATGCTGGGGCAGAACAGGTTGGAACACAGATGAAACATGCTTGTAGTGCAGGAAGCAAGGATGAAACTCTAGTGGAGGGATAGGAGTATATCTGGCTACTACCATATTGATGGTAGTAGCTACTACTGCGAGATACAAGACCATATCATGATCATTAAATCAAATTAAGCAGATCAGGCTGTATATATTTTGCTGCAATTAAATAAAGATTTATTGTTTTTATATGTACAAGTAAAAGCTATACGCTAATATGCATCTCTGGCCATTCAGTAAGTACAAGATGTTTTAGGATGTATCCTGTCATTTCATTTTATTATTATTATTGATGCTGACATATAAAAAAAATGTAAGCAATACCCCATGCTATTAACCTGTAAGTTGTAATATGATCAAGGAAATATACTGTATATGTTCTTTTTCTTGTGTTCTAAACCTGTAAAGCCGTTATTTGAATAATGTATTCTTTGTGAATATTTGTGTATATTTTCAGAAATCAGACACTTGCCAAAGCTGCAGAGAATCACCCTCCCCCAGACAGAGTAGACGCTTTACCCGCATCTCGTGGCAGTGAACGATATGTAGCAGCTTTCGAATATGAAAGGTAAAAACTGGATTGCTTAGGGCCAAAGGCAAATTAGAAGTACTGGTCAATAGTGAAGTGCAGCAGAGATGTGCAAGTCCATGCAAAACTGTCATCGACGCAGCCCCCTCACAGCTGAATAAGTTACAGCTGGGACATTACCTGTCCCGCAGCAACATGTCAAAAAGGGACAGGGAATGCCTCTGCCACAACTGATTGAGTTAGGAGGAAGTGTTTGTCAAGTGATTGTTTAGTATGGGCATGGGCATGGGCGAAACTTGGTTTGCACCAAGCCCCCGCACATCACTACTGGTTAGTAATATAGTGATCTAGGTTTCAGAAGAGTGAGCCTGATAAAAGCTAGAACACAAATCAGTAAATCAGCTCTATTAAATACATGTGAGATAAATGTACAGAATGTTATTGTTTCTTTGTGTGGCTACACATACAGTACAGTTAAGCTAGCCATATACTAGTGATTGGCGTATGAATGTTCATAGAAAAAATCTCATCAGAACATTCGATAATGCCATCAGAGACTTGCTTTTAAAATTCGATTTTGGAATAAATGGAGTTTCCTGAGCGAAACCTTATTCATTGTTAGAACTTTGTTCATTTTCTATCTTGCTCCTTCAATGTTTTTTTCCACCTCTCTATGGATACATTTGGTGGTTGATTTGACTCCATTAACTATTAGAAAATCGAACAAGCGGTCCGAAAATGATTTTTTTTCCTCTACTGGGGTATAGCGAGCTTTAAACAAAGTAGTTTGTGGTTGACCACAGCTTGGGCAAATCCGATGCTTCTCAGACTAATTACGATTTCTGTTTTATTGAATATTTACTTGCTGGTTTGCATATCCTGTTTGCACAAGTGCAAATCGCATGCAGCCTTCTACCGATTGTGCGTTTTCACCATTTTTAGAAGCACCAAATCCATAGCCTTGATTGCCCTGGAAATTGCTCTATTTGCGAGGATCCTACACCATCTACCTTTTTAAATGTCAAACTGCAAATGGGTGGTTATATAATATATAACATGTACTAAACCAACAGATTGGAAATGTAAACATTGTTTTAACCCTTACAGTGGGGCTACTCCCACACTGCAAGGGTTAACTGCTCATTTTTTGTCTAGGGGAAAAAAAAAAGTTATACTCACCTGATCGTTGGAGCCGAAAGCACTCCCTCCAGCCTGTCTCTGCCTCTGCTGCAGCAGTATGTCCCTTGGCTTCCTTACGTCCTACACACTTGGACGAGGATTCCTAGACTGCTGCAACGGAGGGGGAGAGACACTCTTGGTCTAAGAGCCGGCTGGCTTGGAATATCAGGTGAGTATAGCTTTTTTTTTTTTTTGACCCTAGGCAAAAATTAGCAGTTAATAAGATGTAACTAATCCTTAAATTGTTTATATGACAAGATTAATGAACATATATATTTTTTTCCAGTAAATCCGAGGATTCCGAAAATTCTGAATTCCAGAGAAATGACACAGAGGTTTCATGGTCAGAATTTCAAAGTTGTGCTGAACTGTCCACTGATAACAGCTCGGTTATCTCTTGGGGCTTTGATGTAAGTACAGTAACTGGTTGATTTGAAATTTAAAGGGAAGCACACTGAATCTGCAAAACTATAATAGTTTTGGGTCAGGTTTTTATATTTTATGCAATGCTTTTTCTACACAGAGGAAAGAGGCCTATGATTTGTAGTCTTGTACAGGTAGCAGGAAATTGCATCAGGACTCAAAATGTCCACTCTCCCCCTCGCAATTGGCGAGTGAAAATTGCGGGAGGGATGCAAACTACTGCTGCTTCTGCAGCGGCGATCGCTCGGTCAGTTCTTCCTTCTCTTATCCTCCTCTGCCACTGCAGCTACAGAGCGGCCGAGAAGAAGAATCAGTTTGGCTTTCTTCCCTTCACTTCGACTCCTCCGCCCACATCACCTGGAAGGCTGCAGAGCTACTATTGACCAGCTGGAAATGTATTCAGCGCGGGACCTGAAGAGAGGCTTCCCCTCGGTACATGGAAGATACTTCTCTGTACCCACCACCACCACCACCACCACCACCACCAAGAGGGCACCTGAATCAGATCAGCTATGTGCACTGTAAGCCCCTGTTCTTTCTGCCTTACACCGCTGACCTCTGCACTATGCGTCATACTGCTGACTTCTGTACTATGCGTTGCATTACTGACTTCTGTATTGTGCATCATACTGCTGACCTCTGTACTGTGCATTACATTACTAACCTCTGTACTGCTGACCTCTGTACTGTGCGTCATACCGCTGACCTCTGTACTCTGCATTACACCGCTGACTTCTGCACTCTGCGTGGTTACTAATCTCTGTACTGTGCGTCTCACTGCTGGCCTCAGTACTGTGCGTCGCACTGCTGGCCTCTGTACTCTGCATCACACTGCTGACCTGGCGGAGTTAAGGCCAGGGTAGGGGTTAGTTGGGACAACTGGTGGCGAGTAACTCTTGATGCCTGGCTAGGAGCTCAGGACTTGAAATTCTGAGCCCTGCTTATATTATTATAAAATCTAGTTGTGGCTGTAGAAAGGGTGCTTTAGCTAATGACTTTAGTGGACAGAAAGAAAGCACATATAACATGTGTATAACAGGATTTAGAATGTTTCTTTGTGTTTTTATATTAGAAAGTACATTTATAATATGTTTAACATTTTTTTATTATGGGAACTAAGGATAGGGATATTCCAGTAACAGTTGAAATCACATACACATTTGTAGCCATTTTAGATGGAACTTGTGGTATGAGCTACTTTTTTTCTTTTCATAGGAGTTTGACAAAGCCGCAACACGACAGGTGCAAAAGATTTTCAAGCAGATTGATGAGCTGCTTTATGAACAGAAAGCCAGTACATTGGTGGAAGGTCTACAAGAAGAGTGCCATCAATGGATGTCATCCTTCCCACATCTGCGGTATTTCACTGTGTTTGCAGACTTGACTTGGCTGTCTTTTTCTTAATCTAACACTACATTGTAAACAAACTAACTCATTTACTATATCTACAAAAGTGAACCGTGTTTGCAATATAACCTTTTAGTTTTTACTCTGTTTTCTTTTTGTTTGAGAGCTCTCCTCCTCTCTGTCTGTGCTTATTCTGATCAATGTTTGATATTTTAGAATACAAGGCAGGCAGACAGTGGCTCCAGTGGAAGATGGGTACCGATGGTATTCTAGTCAGCCCTCAGAAGCTGCTTCTTCTACAGCCTACATTTCAACCCATGGAAGAGATTCCAATGAGTGAGTGTTGTATGAGTAAATAACTATTTTGAGGCTTTGATGAAAATGTTTATTGCAAATGGCTGATTTGATATAACAAGGGATTAATTATTTACACAATATGCCATTCCTCATATTTTCATGTTCTAAAAATTGTGTTAAGATGTTTCCAGTGAAGGGTACTGTTAAAAGAGAACTATGAGGTGAGTGCTTTTCACTCACCTCATAGTTCTAGCCGACCTGTGACAATGAGACTCTCACAGGTCGGCTCAGTAGATCGGGAGGTGAGCGAACACATACCGGCGTTCGCTCACCTCTCGATCCTGTCACAGCTCTCTGCCGTGACAGAGGAGGGGCTGGATTCCCTGCTCCGATCCACCAGCGCTGACTGGCGGAACGGACGGGGGAGGGGGCAGGTACAGCTGGCTCTGCCTCTAGATAGGCAGAGCCAGCTGTCAGTCACGCAGCTGGGCGGATCCTGGCACAATTGTCGGGATCCGCTTCAGCTGCGGCGTCTCAGTATACCGCGAGCAGCAGCTACAGCTCGCGGTATACTGAGCCTAGGGTGACGGGAGGACACTAGTTTGTGTCATCCCGTTACCCTAAGAAGAACTATGGGGAAAAGCCTTAATCCCATAGTTCTTTTAAATCTACAGGATCTAACACTTTTTTTTTTTTTTTTTTACAATTGTGCATTTCCAAACTTGGGCCAAAAGTTTGGGAAAGGCTTTATCTGTTTCAGCATTTCTGTGTTCCTGTGCACAAAGGCAATAACAGGCAGACATGGTTTGATAAGTTTCTTGTACAGGAACTCAAGTGGCCTGCAAAGAGTCCTGACCTGAGCCCTACTGAGCTCCCGAGAGATTAAATGAAATGCGAGTTGCGATCCGGGTCTTTTTGTCCAACATCAGTACCTGACCTCCTAAATGCTTTTTTTTGACTGAATGCAAACATATTCCCACAGACTCCAAATGCTTGTGAAAAGCCTTCCCAGAAGAGTGTAGGCTGTTTTTAGCTGCAAAGAAGGTTGGGGGGACAACTCCAAGCCATGGTTTTGGGATAGCAAGATGATACAAGTGTAATGGCCAGGTGTCCAAAAACATTTAGCCATATAGTGTAGGTGTCCCTGTGCAGCATGCAGTGAGTTGGGGAGGAGAATACCTACGGAAACAGATTATTAATGCACCATGCACTTAAGTATGTGAAAAAATGATATCCTAGTAGTTTGAAGTGCCCTAATTTAATATTGTGTTTTTTTTTGTTTTTTTGTTTTTTTTTAGGCTGGGTATTTATGGTACAAGATTCCCTCTCTCCACAACTAGTGACTACAGCACCCTGGTGTCCTTTTCCCTCTCTGGTGAAGAAGACGAAGAGGATGCTGTAGGTGTCATCATGTCAGATGGCATTATGGAAGAATATTTTGCCTTTGACAGCCGAGATAAGTAAGATATTGTCACTGAAAAATGATTTGCTGGCAGGTAACATGGCAGCAATATGATCCTGCTACTCCAGAACAACCTTAAACATGTCTCAACATTCACACATTTAAAAAGTTTTATTTACATGACTATTTCTTGTCAGAATTACATGACAAATGATTTACTTCTATTCTGGCTGCTGCAAACAGATAAACAAATAGACAAATTATTATTATTATTTTTTTTTTTAGGGATGATGAGCTCTTCGAATGGCACAGAGTAATGTCTTTGGACAGCCTGAAGATGGGTTACCCACCTATTTCCCCACAGTACTGCAAAAAAGAGGCTGTGCTGGCCTGTCTGTTCGATGATGTCTGGAGGGAAGCAGTTAGCTGTTTGGAGGAGCTCATTTTCAGATACTGGGAAGAATCAATCACTGGTGAGTGTCGTGAAAGTCTGCCACTATGCTCAGTATACACATCAAAACATCACTGTAGTTTAAGAAGATCTAAAATCTAAACCTCATATTTGTATAGCCAAAATACAATAGATTGTCCAGAAAACTACACATTGAAGATAAATACAAAATCATTATATCCAGCACTGGTCAAAAGCAGCCCAGGCAGCCCACTGCCTCTCAGATCTATATTGGGAGACTGCTGTCTTTAGGTTTCCTGCTCTCCTAACCTCCTAAAGGGCAAAATTATATTTATTTGGTACATAAACTGCGTTATTAAGTGCTACATATGTATATGAGTGTAATGTTGAGCAAAGGATCTTGTTCAGCTCCTTGAAATGAAATAGATGACTGGAAAGTGACTACTCTGTGCAGCATTTTAAATACAGAGTCCAGAAGATGTAACTATGCAGAAATGCAGCATTACAATAGAGTCATGGAGCCTGATGGCATACCTTTCTGCCTCTTTTACTAATTGGAGGCCAAGGCATGCAGAGGATTATCCAAGATTGCTCCCTGTGTAGCTAGGGAGGAGGGCTGGACAGCTTACAGGATGGCAGCTTGACATAATCTCCCATGATGCATTTGGAAGCCATGAGTTGCCTCGGATGCTTGTGACCAGGAAGTGCCCGGGTCCATTTAAAAAAAAAAAAAATTAAATGTAAGGTTTTTCTGCACAGTTTGTTGCATTTTTGGCTATATTGTGGGGAGTGTATATGTTTGCCTTTTTAGACTTGGCGTCTGTGGGGAGTGTATATGTTTGCCTTTTAGACTTGATGTCTGTGTTAAAGTGGCCATGTCACTAGAAAAGAAATGATTTAAAGTCCGCCTTTAAAAGAATAATAATATAATAATTATTATTATTTACCTGTCCTTCGGGCGGTGATAGTGCCTTAGCTAAAATGATACTGGGCTGCCCTTATTCTGCATCTACCTCAAAGTACAGTGCTATATAGAAATCATCATTTATGGCTCCTGATACTAAAAGACATTAAATTAACAAAATACACAGAGCTTTATAACATGGACAAGCACATTTCATAACACCGTAAAGTCATCCTTTAAATTTATGTTCAGAATTTACGTCTGCATGTAAGTCTTTTATATAGAAATGGCTTTATTTGCTTGTTGATTTAAAGATAACTATATTATTTTGCAGATGATGACACACATGACACAGCAATTAAAACCACTAGAGTGGAGTCTCTTAATCCATATGCTCCTCTCCAGCGTCTTCCATTGGTTCTACCTCCTGTTCCACATTCCAGAATTCCTGCCATCTCCCCCAATGTGGTAAGAGTAATCCCACTTTGACATGATGATTGTATCTTTACAACTAGCTGCTGAAATGAATGGCTGTATTTTATCCCCGCATTGGGAATAACTGCAGCATTTTCAAAAGCATGGCTGTCACAAAGATGATTATGTCCTAATTACCATGCATGGTAATTACTTGCAGCTATAGCATTCCATATATGAATTATTTTTTTATTGCACTTTTTGATTTTTGATTTGCTCCACATTTATATACAGACTTGGCTGTCCAGCAAAAGTAACGGTGACAAGGGTAGGAACAAACTGTAATTGCCAGAAGTGTTTTATCAGTCACATCAACATTTTTTTTTTTTTTTTTTTTAAAAGATTGAAACGGTAACTGTTGTAAGCACTATTGGCAGTGCTGTTTGTCTCCTGTCACCATCACTTTTGCTGGACAGCTCAGTCTGTGTGTAAATGTGGAGAAATATATAATTCAGGCTTATGACATTAAAGATAATTTGTATGCTAATTACTACAATTTTATGTATTAACGACATACAGAGACCAAATTACATTTTCTGTGATAATGGCACTTTTGGCAGTAAAACTGAAACAAACTATTAGCAGTCCCTTTGTGCTGTGCTTTACATTCATCTGCAGACTGAAATACCTCTATCTGGAGAACATGATATCGGTAGAACACCATTTTCAGGCTTATGTAGTGTCCAGTGTAGGGAGGATGTGCACAGTGCAATAAACTATAGCAACTACTTAGATTTCAGTTTGCTGGAGTCATGTTACACGCATGCACATGATGGCGTGCGTCTTTGACATTGGGGGTCAATGTAGAAACGTGTGCAAAAACACGCACAGAAATATGCAGAACGCTTGTGTTGCAGGTTTTTCAGGCTTTTCCATTGAAGTCTATGGAGCCAAACGTGCTACAAAACACCCAAAAGAAGCTCTGGAACTTTTTCCGGTGACGGGTGTTTTGCAGCTTGGGACAAAACGCTCCGGTGTGAATGGGTGCCATTGAAATCAATGGGAATTCATGTGCTGAGCGTTTTGTTTTGTGTATGACAAAGCGCCAAGGTGCAAATGGGGGCTAAATGTTAAGGACATCATCTTGTGATAAATTGATCGTTGCCCAGTTGACTGATACATAAATGCTACAGTATTGCTGAGAATATATTTTATAAGAAGGTTCACAATAAAATGTAACTTATTCTCACTGTGGGCTATTTGTGTTACATTCAGTAAAACCGCCCGTGTCCCTAAATTGGCTTCAGACAACAGATTTGCTATACTTTTTGTGCTTTCGCCATTTCTGCCTGTGTTCTGTTGGGTTTCTGTGTGTTTGTTCCTGTTCTGCCTCTTCTTTAAGTTCTCTTAACTTCTTTACATTCATTGTGTTCTGTTCTCTTTCTGCCTGCTATCTCTTCTTTGGGCTCCTATATGTTCTAGTGCTTACAGTGCAGCCACGTCTCAAGGAAAAAAAAGAAAGGGAGATCCTCCCACGTATGTATTTACTAAAAATCTTCTTTAATCACATGTGGTTAGTGATGTGCAGCTGCTTCTACTCCCATGTTAAAGGAATAAAATACAAAGGATCATCTTTCATTTATTTTATAATGTAAAAAATAACCTTCCAAAAAATGAGAAGTAAAATCAAATTGACATCAAATCATATAATCTTTATTATAGGAATGTTTACATGTCCCTTTAAATTTCAGCAGCACACTAGGTTACAATTCCAACTTATATTAATGACCTGTACAGTATTGTGACCCTGCTGACATGTTCTGCAAAGCTGTGAGTCCGTGGTCATGCCTCTGAGTATCTTGGTGTGCTGATGACATGATTCATTTCAAAAACGTTAATGACCACGTGCTCATCTTTGCATATTTTCAGGTTGGAAATGTTTTTTTTAATCTAGATAGCATCACCCTGTAGTGTCTAAGACTGTAAGGCTAATACCTTGCTATGGATTGCAGGCCAATCGTTCTCAAGGAGGAAGCATCGTGAATCAACGTAACCTCAATGAATTAATGATGATTCATGGAATCCCTTTACAGCAGAGGAATCTCCATCTTATGGACAAAGTCCTGTGAGTCTTGTCATCTTTTCATAATTGTCTATAAACATTTTAGTTGATGGACTTGCATATATCAATGGAGCACAAATGCAGTGATGTCACTGTACTTGTAGTCCATTGATTACTTCCTTCAGCCCCATAACGGAATATCCATACCTCCTGTAGAGACCTGGGGCTTGGGGTAAAGAATGCAGTCTTTAGGTTTCCTGCTCTTCTAACCTCCTAAAGGGCAAAATGATATTTATTTGGCACATAAACTGCTTTATTAAGTGCTACATATGTATATGAGTGTATTGTTGAGCAAATGATCTTTTTCAGCTCCTTGAAATGAAATGGATGACTGGAAAAGGACTACACTGTGCAGCAGTTGGAACTCGCATATATCAATGGAGCACAAGTGCAGTGATGTCGCTGCACTTGTAGTCCGTTGATTACTTCCTCCAGCCCCATAACGGAATATCCATACCTCTGTAGAGACCTGGGGCTTGGAGTAAAGAATGCAGGAGACTGTGCGTTGCATCCAGGACGCATTGATTACAATTACATTGCTCTGCAGACTTTAAAATTAAATAAATGTGCATGTTGTATATATGTGGCTGCATTTATTACATACTTGCAAAGGTGGAATGTGCCTTTTAAGGTCCGACACATTCCTCTTTACATGTACCTGTGTGAATGATTTGTACTTCTGTCATGTAATCCTGACTTTTTTTTTTTTTTTTCTTTTTTGCTGGTTTTTATAGAGATTCTGATGACAAGCCACCCATTAGACCCACTTCTGCTGCTGTAATCTCTGGGAAACCACGGCCAGGCCGACCACTGGAACACAGTTCCTCTTCATTGTCTCATAATGTCCCTTCAGCAAGACGGCGGAACCCTCCACGAACCCTTCACCCAATCAACAATAACCCTAATAATTCCAGGTCCTGTACACCAAAAATGGAAGAAGTCATCAGGGGAACACGACTGTACGTATCAAGGCTATTGGTATCTGCTGCCCAAGTGGCATCATTACCCTTTTTTTTTTTTTTTTTCCGGTACCATTTCCTTTTTTGCTTCGTAACAGAATACTCTTTCACAGTTTAGGCCCCTATAGTCAAACTTGCCCCCAAGACTAGAGGCCTTGGGGGCAAGTTAAAAGAAACCTTTCATCATTATATTATGTAGCACTGAAAAAAAAGCATTTCCTTTTGTATTAAAATAAGGTTATTTTGCTGTAGGGGCTCAAAATCCCAAGAACTAAAGGCTTAAAGGTCCAGTTACACCAGTAAGATCTAATGTAGTGTATGTAACGCAAGCGTCTTATGCCACACATTAAGGTGCATGCGTTAAGGCAGCTCATCGATTTGAATGGACAGACCAAAAATCACACCTGCTGCATTTTTGCTAAAGCACACCACTATGCACGTAGTGCCTTACTGTGAGTTGTGGTGCACTGTGTTTCATTGTGAATGGCACCACAGCGCATTACCGCAGCACACTGATATGAATGGGTCCTAGAAGTCTTTTTTTTCCTTTTAATGTAGTTATTGTTTTTTTGGTGTAGAGTATTATTTAAGAAACCATATTTAGAAATTAAATGTGAAGAATGTATTAGCTGAACTTAATTTACAGCAAATGTCTTATATATTTTGTTGAGGACAGTCAGACTGCAAATGACCAGCTGTCCTGCTCCCCAGTTCCATTCAACCGAAATAATCTGCTCCCACCTATTGGTACCTCAGATACAGAATACCACTACTTGCCTGGATCGCAGAGACAAACGGTAAACAGCAAGGATATTATTTATTTTCAGTCCAGCCTTTTAACTATACGCACTGTGCTGCTTTTAGCATGAGAAGTAGAGCCAAACACTACATTCATGCTACATGGATTACTCAGTGGACAAATAGGTGGTACTTGGGAGATGATCCGATTGGCTGTTAAGGGTTTTAGGATGGGTGTTGATTGGGGGAATGGAGGATGTAAATTATAATGAATGACAAGGAGGTTCTCATTAGATAAAGACATCTTAAGATTAAATAATGTAATATTTTATTACATTTTTAAAAATATATTGGAGGTTTCCAGAACAAGGACTGTCCAGGTGACAAGGACTCATCCACTGTATACTGAAGTGGGGAATGCCCACCAATCTTTAGAAAGGCCATTTATGGTGAGAATATTCAGACTAATATACTGCCAGCAGGGTTGGTGATAGCTGAATTGTAAAAGTGTACTCGTGAAGAATGACTAATGCTTATATTTTTGAAACTAGACAATGGGTTGAACTAGAAAAACAGTGTATTAGCCTTTCAATACAGGGATTGATTCCACTGCTAGTATGTATAAGCAGTGGCGTAACAACCGGGGGTGCAGCAGGGGCGCGGGCACCGGGCGAAAATGTTTCCAAACAGCCTACTGCAGGTTATTTTTTCTCGCATGAAGAAAGCCTGTTGTAAAAAGGTCACTACTGGCACAGTCATCAATCATATTTAAACCTGCCTGAAAGCTTGAATATAATATAGGAGGCGGAGAGAATTGATAAAGGCTTCAATGAGGGTGCTATCTTAATTCTGGTCGCAGATGGCTCATATTAATGTAAATTTAGTGAAGATTGCAGCTGGAGTGTTTGCTGGATAGCATTTAGAGCTGCAGCTAACGATTATTCTCAAAATCGATTTCGTTTACTGATTTTTATTAAGTTCGATTTAATCGGATAAAAAATAAAATACATTTTTAAAAATGGCTCCAGTGATGGGACTACTAGTTTGTATTGAGATTGTAGTCCATCACAGGAGCAAGCATGGAGCGGTGGAAGTAAAAAAAAAAAAAAAAAAAATGTGGTGTGCAATATAGTAAAATTATAGAGCAAATGAATGCAGAATGGCACCGGCTATAGAGGAATACAACAAATCCCAGCAATAGTACATTATAGCATTAGAGCACCATGTGTGGGAAAGTACACGCTTAGCTGAGCAGTCTTCCAGCAACTTGCTTCTGAGATCGGGCCTGTTTATCGGCGGCTGTCATCCCCCCACACCTGCTCCTCCTTGCGTCTCTCCACGCATCCCTGTGCCGATCGTGGATATGGAGGAGGTGCGCCGCGTGTGTGGAGCCGTGAACAGGGCCAACTAATCGAAAGCCGATTAATCGATGATTTGAAAACGTTGACAACTTTTTCAATAATCGATTTAGTTGTTGCAGCCTAAATAGCATTACTAGCTCACTGATTGGTTTCACTTGTTGCTTAGTAGGGCACAGTGGAACAAGCTTTATAGATTTTAGTTATACAGTATGTTGAGGATCCTTTTGAAATGAAAGAATGCAAAGGTTATACAATTAACACCAACACAAAACTGAGTATTCACTTAAAAAATTGGCTTCAGGATATTGTAATTGACATTTTAGCTAATATGGTTATTGCCAAGTTTTTTTCTTTTTTCTTTGTGTATTTCAGGAGCTGTTTAAGAATTGAGAGCTGGGGATATTCTGTGTAGGTTAATTATATAAAACATATTGTGAATTATGCATTACATTTCCAGTGTGTTTGTGATGGTGTGCTTCACGTTCCCACACATGGAGGAAGATCCCCAAAATACCTTCATGGATCTTACACTAAACACACTGTAAAAGCTACAGAATGTTGACCTACCATGAACTGGGTGTAGTGGGGTATAGCTGAGGCTACACACAGAATTGTCCTGTTAGCCTGAGAATACACAAATTGGATTTATTTTCTTGTGATTATTAGACACAGTCAGAATTTTAAAGCTGACCTCCAGGTATAAATGTTTATGTATAGTTTCATTGGTCCAGCTTGGCCCAATGTAAGTATACATATATTTTACACTGCCTGACCAAAAAAAAGTCCCCACGTGGATTTAGCTAAGCAAATAGATCAGAGCCTTCCATTGGATAATTACTGCAGTGATTAATATTTTCATCTGACATCAAGTTATTTAACCCTGATGCAGTGAGTAGCTTCACAGTTCTTAAACAACCATGTCAGAAGACATATCCTGTGGTGGTGGAAAAGATGTAACTCTGTTTAAGGAGGGTCAAATTATTGGCCTGCAAAGGAAACCACTAAAGTTATTGCTGAAATTGGGTTAAGAACTGTTCAACGTATTATTAAAACCTGGAGGGATAGTGGTGAACCATTATCATCGAGTAAGAAATGTGGTCGGAACAAAATCTTAAATGATCGTGATCGGAGATCACATATACGTTGGGTGAAATGAAATCGTAAAAAAACAACAGTAGAACTCACAGCTATGTTTAATAGTGAACGTAAAAGCATTTCCACACTCATTGTGAAGAGAACTCAAGGGATTGGGACTAATCAGCTGTGTAGCCTTAAGAAAACCACTCATCATTGAAGATAATTGGGGAAGAAATGATTCAGTTTGCTAGGGAGCATAAAGATTGGACATGTGGTCCTGTTTTAGAGTGATGGGCAAATCAAGCATCACTCTTGCATCTATCAAGCCTAGTGCCTACCATACAAGTCTGTGGGTGCAGTTTTATGATCTGGGGTTGCTTCAGTTGGTCAGGTCTAGGTTCAGCAAAGTTATGTGCCCAAAAAATGAGGTCAGCTGCCTATCCGAGTATACTGAATGACCAGGTTTTTCCATCCAATGGTTTTTCCATTGTATTTTTTCTTCCCTGATGGCACATTGGCATATTCCAATATGACAATGTCAGGATTCATCGGGCTCAGATTGTGAAAAAGTGGTTCAGGAGGCATGAGACATAATTTTCACAAATGGATTGGCCACCACAGAGTCCAGACCTTAACTCCACTGAGAATCTGTGAGATGTGCTGGAGAAGACTTTATGCAGTGATCCGACTCTCCAATCATCACTACTTCTTGGTGAAGTGTGGATTGTGTGATTTTTTTTTTTTTGGCAGTGTACCTGGTAGGTTCACAAAGATCCTGTAAAACACTATTGTAGCCACGGCGCCTATAGTACTTTTACAGCAATCTTCAGGGGTCCTGTACTGCTGCGCTGAGCAGCTTACCCTCTGCTGTGAAAACACAGAGAGGGGAATTTATCAATATCTGGAGCAGCTGTGCACGGCAACCAATAAGCAGCTCTCTTTTATTTTCAAATCTTAGCTGAACAAACTGAAGAGAGAAGCTGATTGGTTGCCATGTACAGCTGCTCCAGATTTTGTCTGCTCCAGTTTTGATAAATTCCCCTCAGAGTCGCACAGGGGCCATTTAACAAACGCCTGGTATGTTTATGAATGAATGCCACCTGGACGAGGGGCGGTGATGTGATGTCACTGCTTGCGGCTACTACAGTGTTTTACAGGAAGACTAGCTTTGTATTGATATGTGTCTGTGTTGCTGATTTCCCCCCCCCCCCCCCCCCCC
>NW_017308018.1:288835-289246 GCF_000935625.1 Nanorana parkeri
TAATGAAGCCCCAGACAGCAGCAATAACTGGGCAATGATTCTAATCCTTCACTGCTTTATCTAAAATGAAGAAAAAAAAGTTTATGCTATAAATAGAAGACGGTCCTGTGCATTCTGGGTAAACACAGTGCTTGCCATTGGTTTCTTTCTCTACAGTGAGCAATACGCTTTCTTTCCATAGAGTTTCTTAAGAATGGTGAGGGCATTTGGCTGGACCTGGTTGAGCACAACTAACATTTATTACAGGCATTTGCATAGCGCTGACAATTTATGCAGTGCTTTACATAATGTTCACATTAGTCCCTACTCTCAAGGAGCTTACAATCTAAGGTCCCTGTCTCGTATGCACACATACTAGGGTCAATTTGGACAGGAGCCAGTTAACCTAACAGCATGTCTTTGGAGTGTGGG
>NW_017308018.1:289306-304397 GCF_000935625.1 Nanorana parkeri
CCTGGGTGTCCTGGCTGGGGTTTGAACCATGGACCCTAGTGCTGCAAGGCAGAAGTGGTAACCACTAAGAGCGTTCTATCCCAAGATGAACTCTTTGAATAATTTGAAATCCCACACCAGTTTTAGAAATACCCAGCTGATGTCCTCAGATCCTCCCAACATGAAGGTGTGTGCATGTGTGTCTCTTTATTCCTGCTCTCTCATCTGGATTGTCTTCTTTACAAACATGCGCATGTAGTGGCTCTAGTGTCCTTTCATTCTTGTGAATTCATGCTTGATTCATTTAAAGAGGAACTCCGGTTTCATGGAAAAGCAGGGTTTTGTTGTAAAGGAGGACATATATAAGCAGTTAGCAGGTTGTAGCCCAGTGTCTGGCACTGGAAACTTGGTATGCTCGTGTTCTCATTATGCTGACTGACAGCAGAGATGACCCAAAGCAACACAAGGAAGCACCTGTGGCATCATAGGAACAAAACCTTTTTTTCCCCCTGTTTTGAACTACTTAATGGAGAACTATGAGGTGAGTGATTTTTCACTCAACCTCATAGTTCGAGCCGATGTGTGACAATGAAACTGTCACACGTCGGCTCTATAGATTGGGAAGTGAGCGAACACATAGCGTCGCTCACTCACTTCTCGATCATCTCCATGCAGAGAGCCGTATCTGTCACTCACGGCTCCCTTCAGGGATTACCCTCCCCTCTCCGATCCTCCAGCACTGACTGGTGGAACGGACGGGGGAGGGGCGGGCACAGCTGGCTCTGCCTCTAGATAAGCCGAGCCAGCTGTCAATCACAAAGCTGGGTGGATCTCAACCGCAATGTCGGGATCCGTCCCGGCTGCATCGTCTCAGTATACCGCGAGCTGTAGCTTACGATATACTGAGGTTTAGGTCACGGGAGGACGCTAGTTTATGTCCCGTGACCCTTAGGAGAACTATGGGGAAAAGCACTGACCCCATAGTTCTCCTTTAATGATGACACATTAAGAAGTGGCCATACAAATACCCAGGTCTATAATTCTTTTACATTTGCTTAATGA
Source organism: Nanorana parkeri (assembly GCF_000935625.1). Classification (NCBI taxonomy): domain Eukaryota; kingdom Metazoa; phylum Chordata; class Amphibia; order Anura; family Dicroglossidae; genus Nanorana; species Nanorana parkeri. The sequence goes on from NW_017308018.1 coordinate 290,348, forward strand.
AGTTATAGTGTCCCATAGAAAAACTATTATTTAAAGTAAGTTATTTCTTTCTTTAACTTAAATCGGACTGATTATACGGGCAATTGAAATGCAAATTACACTTAGTGGAGTTCTTTAAAATGTTCCCACATTTTATTGATTGTTTCGTGCTTTCTATTTTTTTTTTAGCCAGATAACCCCTTGGAAAGATCGTCCGTAAATTTAGACCACCCAAATCCACTTCGCCCTAGCAGAGGATCTGATGGAATAGGTAATGTAAACTAACATTGTATTAGGAGGAGTATTAAGATCTACACTTTTCATTTATAAACCCATGCCTGTTCACAGAGTTTGTCACGTACATACGGCCTATTCATACCAGCCTGGTCCACTGCAGAGCATTTTAATGCATGCATGTTAAATGTGTGTTGCCTTGAGGTAGAGCGACCATTACTACATACACTGGAAAAGTTCCCATTTGGCAACCTTTTAACCATTAGTTCTCTACATGGTGTGAATATTGGCTTATTATGTCCAAAAACACTGTCACTAAATTTCCCATATATATGAGCCTACACAATTCCTACATACTGCTTTTAACCTGAATTTGTGCTTTGCCCATTTATGACAAAGCAAAAGGTTCCCTTTATCCCCCCCTCCCTAACTTCCCTTTCTTTCACGTGTCTGCTGCTCCATTTAGGTGCCAAAATTCCTGTGTAAGCTACAAGTCTCAGGGGTCATAGCTTACACAGGGCTGTGGAATACCTGTGTGACACTGCTGATTAGCGCAGCACTGTCACATGCTCTTCCATACTTGGACGTAGCGGGTATTTCCTATGCGCATTGAATTTTGCTCAAGGACAGCAAAGTAAGGGTTGAGGTTGTGGATTTGGGGTTCTTGGGGTTTTCATGAGCTGTAAGCCATAATCATCACAATTATGACAAATCACGGCTTGAACTATCTTGCTTTGCATGTAATGAGTCTATCTCATATATTATTTTCACCTTTTAAGTTGCATTAGTGAAAGAACGACGGTATGTGTTCGCTCACTTCCCGATCTACTGAGCCGACGTGTGACAGTTTCATTCTCACAGGTTGGCTAGAACTATGAGGCTGAGTGAAAATCACCTCATAATTCTCCTTTTAAACTGTTTCCTCTGTCTTCCTATAGACTATCTAGCTGGTGCTTTTATGTAATTTTACATGTTTTTAGTGTATCAAAATGTAAACTGTATCTCTCCTACTTATTACCTTATATTTTTGTTTGTTTAATATAGGCAATCCACCCCATCTAACAGTCAAATCCCAAAGTCGGAGTGGAGCTGCTGCAAGAAGCAGACAAGGACTATAAATAGACAAATGCATGTCACATGGGAGAAGTTCACCATGGGATAATGTTATAATTTAGCAGACACCAAATAGTAGAACTGTGTACAGCCCGGATTATGAACGGTAGGACTGTCAATTGTGGATTAAGGTTTGACAGCTTGTAAATGAAATGTTAAGCCAGCGGTATTAGGACACTTCCTCAGTCATTCTCTGCTAGCTGCTGCTTCAAAAACAAATACAATGTGGTTGTTAGGAAATATGTATATTTATGTTCAAAGCTAAAACACATTCAGGGGAATTGATTAAAATTGGAGCAGGCAGAATCCGGAGCAGTTGCTCATGACAACCAATCAGCTTCTCACTTTAATTTTTAAAGGTTAACTTAAGAAACGGAACGGAGAGGCTGGTTGGTTACTATGGGAACCTGCTGCAGATTCTGACTGCTCCAGATTTGATAGATTCCTCCAATTGTTTTCTAGACATGTTTTCAATGGTTTTAGGGAGTTAAATGGATATCGTTTTTGTTTTTATTCAGATTGTTGCTGGTTTACCCTTTAATAACACATTCCAGGTCTTTGGCATACCTCAAGGTTCACAAACTCCTTGTTGCCCAGATAGCATGCTAGGGTGCAAAGAACTTTGTTCAGATAAAGTGTACCCGTTTCTGTCAGAATACAACAGCCTGTCAAGGGAGGTGGGATCCCCCTCTATCTATGCTGTTTGGCGTGGATAGGTGAATAGTTTTTCTCGTTCAGCCGGCTGGGATGGGGGGGGGATAAGAAATAACGTGTAAGAGTGTATTTATAAATGAGTCGCAGAGCTAATAGCTCTGTTAAATTGCATGTACATTTGTTCTGTGCAAATGGAGGGAAAATAAATTAGCATTTTTCCCCAGTGGTTGAATGTAATTTCAGGTAAATACCGCATTATGGCCACTAGATGAAGCTGAGGAGCATAGGCAATAATTGCTAGTCAGCTCCATTTAGTGTCCATAATGCAGTATTTACCTGAAATTACGTTCAATCCGGAAAGCAAATATGCAAATAACATTCATTTTGCCTCCATTTGCACAGAACAGAATGTACATGCAGTTTTGCAGGGCGCATGGTTTATAAATACACCCCATGCTGTATGGCCAACCCTTGCTCAGGTTCATTTTAACCACACAAAAAAAAAGTGTCCCTGGTCGGCTGAGTAACACGTTAGCTATTTCTATCGCTTGAAGACTCCAGTGCCAAGATATACAGTGGGCATTTCCTGTTCCACCTCATCCTTTACAATATTAAAAAAAAAATCTAATGCATTCTTCATTACCTAGAAAAAGGCAAATGACAGATATGTCTAGCTGTGAAAGAATGACAAATTCATGATGAAATTGTGGAAGCGGGGTAGATACTTCAAACTACTGTAGAGAATTCTCAGCACTGCAGTCAATCCATGGGTGGAGCTCACAACTTTTTACAGAAACTACATTTGTGGTAAAAAAATCATTTGCTGCTTTAAAGGTAATCTATACAGATAAAAACGTGAGCTGCCAGGCTAGATGAGGAAATCCAGTGCAGTAACCAGCTTAATGAGCTAAGGCTGTAGAAGCACAACACTCCTCCGTGCCGATCTCCAGATATTGTAGACGTAAGGACACAGTGTGCAGAAAGAATGCATTTTATTGGAATTAGCATAAGATGTGTGAAACATGCCGCATGACCTTGTGTCTACAGTTATTACTGGATTAGAGTGTAAAGTGTTCAGATTCTACTTTGCTTCACCCCTGACCTAAAACCAACATGTATGTCTAAAAGGGCTCCTGCTACAAACATACCTATTTTAGGCTTGTGAGGAAAGTCTGCTCCTTCAAAAACAATCTGCAGGACAGCTCCCATGTTTCTATCTATATAGGTTCCCATTAAAACCAAGCATGGGACTAAATATAAAAAAGTTTGTAACAGGTTTACGGGCCCATTTACATTTCTACTGATAATTCCAAATGAATGTGTGCTGCCTTAACAGTCAAAGCACCTGTACTGTTTTTGCAAACCTAGCACATCACAGGTGTGGTTTTTGTGTATTGTACACCTGTGTTGGGGTGTCATTCAAGTTCAATGCATCTCTCAGGCATACTTTGCTGCTTTAATGAAATGCCTATCACTCTGCAGACAGTGCATGAAAGGTGCCCATACACCTTGCGACTATCGTACGATAATCGCAAGGTGTATGGAAGGCGTGCGACCGTTTCTACTGTACGGTCGCACGTCTTTTGTCGAAGGAGCATGCTAGAAACCCCGCCGAGAATCGTATGATTGTCGGCGGGTTAGTGGCGTGCTCGTTCGACAAATGCCGAACGGGCCGGTGTGCGCACGTGCACACACTGCCCATTCAGCATTTGTCATCGGAAGCCCGCCCCGCAAGTACGATCTGCCTGTCCATGATGGGCAGATCGTACGCTTTTTTAAAATTACTTTACAACCCTTGCAAGACTTTTGTCTTGCGAGGGTTGTAAAGTGTATGGCCAGCTTTACACCGACATTTTGAATGGCACTTCAACACCTGTGTACAATCAAAAACGTACCTGTGCTATAGTTCACCACACACAGATCTGCTGGGTTGGCCAAAACAATGCAGGTACAGATGAGCTCTGATTTTTACAACTTTTCAGCAACTCAAGCCTCCTTAAACCTTGTTAGTCAGTGTATTATTCTGACAACTAGCATCTTCAGAAAGGAAATTGGCAGTGGCAGCCCCCATGTGACGCTTAAAAGGTTTGCTTTAAGATTATTATTTTTTTCTGTAGCTGGAGGAGGGAAGGAGCCAGGACTAAGGTAAAAAGAACGTCATATCTTTTGGTACATGATTCTTTTTAAAGAGGTTGCTGAGAAGACTGATCCTTTTAAAAGGAATCATTTACCATGAGATATGAAGTTGGTCATTGCTGACCTCTTGGAAATGTTTGTCTGTCTGGCTTTGGTCACAAATCCAGGACAGTTGGAACACATGATATCCATGTGTTATACAAAGTCCAGCTTATTAGCAACGGTCTTTCCCCTGACTGTTAGTGGTTGGAATTCAGATTGACACTTTTTTTCACAGCAGTAAAACATATTTTGAATGGCTTGCCAAATAACAAGGAAATGAATGTCATTACATCTCAAAACATTTATGGCTTTATAGAATATGTACTTATGTTTTTTTTGCCAACACCATTATTTGTTACCCCCAACTGTGTAAATATGTATTTTTTTTTTTAAGAAGTTTAAATAAAAGGCTTAGCAATTTTGTTCAGTAGCATGTTGTGTTCAATCAACAATGGCACACCTATTGAGCAAATGCCAACAACTAAGCCATGTATGTCTTTAAATTCAATTGCTGCTACAAGAAAATAAGGACAATAAGAAGCTTGAAATATATAGAGATCTGTGTGAGAAGCCAAATAGAAAACAGCTGAAACAAGTCATATTTTCAACTATTTTACTGAAAAAAAACCAAATGGAATCAATTCTAAATATTGACAGTTACAGTTCACTATAAAGTTTTTCATTAGGTAACAGCAAAAGGGAACACATTTACAATCAAGTTTGTTATGCTTAGACAAGTGCTATTTTTTTTTTTTTTAAATATACAGTCCACGTAAAGACCTTTTTTAGGGCCAGTTCACACCATATGCAGTCCGTTTATTTGACTTCTGCAGTCAAAATACATCACAATGCTTTCGTATGGGCTTTCTTGTGCTTTATTCACACCATTGCAGTGTGAATAAAGCACAAGAAAGCCCATAGGAAAGCATTGTGATGTAATTTGACTGCAGAAGTCAAATAAACGGACTGCATATGGTGTGAACTGGCCCTTAAAAGTTCTTGGTGGTCTGTGTTATCAAGCAGGGATGCATTATTCATATACGCTAATCTGATTTCCAGCCGCAGTTTAGAAAATGTACCATCTAATCAGCCACCATCTTCAACGCAGCTTTTATTTTTCCTTTTCCAATTTCATAAGTTTGCACAAAAGTACATTTAAAAACCAAGAAGTCAGAGAGAACGGTTTAGTACTGCATCCAACTAATATTAATCTAGTAACAATCCCACTGTGGGGTGAATACACAAACAAGTACACAATATATAGATATGAAAACCTATGTAATCAATATGGCCGTTAACTCTACTGTAGATCCTGCACATCCCCAACAGCTTTTCTGTGGGCTTATACTTCCACAGGCAGGTTTGCTGACAGAACAGAGGAGATGAACAAGACAAGGAAGAGCAGAATGTTTCTGAACTAAAAGCATTTGTATTGTCCATTTATGATGTAACGTACACAAGTTCACTTTTTTCCTTTCTTTGTCCCGGTGGCTTTTTTCCCTCCTTTGTTGCAATATTTGGCTTCCAATTGTGCCATGAAACCATCAAGTTCCTTTTCTCGAGATTTCTGCTTTTTCTGGGGGGGAGGGAAAAGGTAAAAGCATTAGAGTAAAATATCATTTTCAAAATAAACCTAAGATGTATGGACCCTGCATTCTTACGTGTATTAAAGCTTTTAGGTCATCTTCTTGATCACCTAGCCCCATTTCCTTTTTCATTTCTTCTGCTTCTTGGGCTTCTTCATTGGCCTAATAAATACAGTATTTAAAAGAAACACTGGGATCATAAACAAATGCATGCCATAGCCATATTAAAAGGATATATATATATATATAAACAAAAATGACAGCGTTTTGGTAAAGCTCATCTTTCTACTGTTTTCCGAAAAAGAAATGAGGCCTTTAAAGAAAGAAAAAAAAAAATACAGTCCTTACAGTCAAATGTGGTGGAGGTTCAATTATGTTTTGGGTTGCTTTACTGCTTCAGGCACTGGATGTCTTGACTGTGTACATGGCATTATGAAATCTGAAGACTACCAAAGAATTCTAGGGTGCAACGTAGGGCACAGTGTCAGAAGGTCAGGTCTCTGTCAGAGGTCATGGGTCTTACAGCAGGACAATGACCCAAAGCACATGTCAAAAAGCACCCAGAAATGGTTTCAGACAAAGTGCTGGAGAGTACTGGACTGGCCAGCAATGAGTCCAGATCTAAATCACATAGAGCACCTGTGGAGAGATCTCAAAACAGCAGTTGGGAAAAGGAACCTTTCCAATCTGCGAGACCTGAAGCAGTTGGCGAAGGAAGAGCGGTCCAAAATTCCTGTAGAAAGAAAGGTGTAAGAACTCATTGATGGTTACAGGAAGCGATTTATTTGTTATTTTTTCCAATGGGCTGTACTAAATATTAATTGAGGGTGCCAATCATTTTGTCCAGCCCATTTCTAGAGTTGTGTCATGTCAGAGTTGGCCTTTTTTCCTCCACTTTTTGGTGTCATAGCAATATAAACATGAGAATGCCTAAATATTTGTAATAGCGCAAAGTGGTGCATTATCTGACAGAAATGCAGGGGTGCCAATATTTTTGGCCATGATTGTAAAATGATTACTTTTAACTGCATGAAGGTTATATTATGTTATAAAAACACAAGTAGTGCTTAGAAAAGCAGTTGATCAGCGTATTACGAATATTTTTAACCACGCACCTAAACATCAGCATGCCCACCGCATATTATTGTATCTGACAATTACAGTATCAAAAACAGACACACTGCAATATTTTGGCTTTGGTGGAATCTGCAGGCTGAAGAGGTTATGTTTCTAAATCAACTTCTAGCATTCATGCTTTCAACAGGTTTGGCTTTTATGATGATAATATGATGAAGAGCCACAATGAATAGTTTTACAATTACTAGGGGAGACCTGAAACTGTGATCTGATTCCCGGGACCTGAGAACCAAAAACGTTTACCTTTCGCCTGGAACATTGTTTTTACAGCATAGGGCTCATGGCTGAGAATGTTAATAGCCAGACACCATCTGCTTAAAGTGACATTAAAAAGTCAAATTTTTTTTTCCCCCTCCCCCCCCAATGGTAATGTCAGCACTTACCTTAAATGACGTCTTTTAGTCCGATCTTCTTCTTTCCTGTCCTTTCCAGCGTTGCGGCGGGTGTCCGATCCAGCGCTGACTCCTCTGTCCTTGCTGGCACTTCTGATCCCACGGTGTCTGCATGCGGTTGCACGCGTCCATAGACTTACCTTGTGTCTCTCCTCGTCTCCCGGCTAAACAGAGGCTTTAGAAACCCATTAAGTTTTGATGTAGTAACCTATGGTAATTTTTTTTTTTTGCGCAGTGAGCCATTGGGAAAATGGCCCTTATTTTTCTGAACTCGAGACAACAGAAAAGAAGGGGAAAACCTCCACTTGGACAGGTGTCACTGAAAGAATTATGTTGCTTACCCTTTTCCTGCGCTGTTCTTGTTTCTTTTTAGATTCTTTTACAAAAGCATTGTGAGCTGGAACTTCTTTCTTCTTGATGGCTTTCTGGATAATCTCTCTAATCCTTGGCTCATTATCAATATCAGCAAATATTACAGAGTCCATCAGGTTATCCATGTCACCTTCAAAGTCCAAATAGGCTTGTATAATATCTGCCCTCTCTTCCTCTGATCCTCTGTACTTTTCTTCATAAGCTTGGATATCTTCCACAGTTATCTAACAGAATAAAACAAAATTTAAAAAAGTTATTGAAAAAAAAAAAAAGTATGGCCATGTTGATCCTGACTTGCTGCCGTGAAAGGTGCATGCATCATTAAACATTCAATTATACTAAAGCATTCAGCTCAGTACTATTAATACTATCAGCCATAGTCAACAAACAGTCATAATAACAATGCTTAAGATCTAATAGGAGGGGCATGTCATACAAAAAGGTACTAATTGTGTGAGATGAGTTAATGGAAGAAGTAAGAGTACAGTTATGTTGTGGGGAGACAGGTTTCCATGAAAAGATAAGCTTTCAAGGATTGCCTACAGGCGGGCAGAGTAGGAGATAAGCGGGTTATGACACGCCGCCCAGCTTCCTAACCAATCAGGAAGCTGGGCGGCGAGTCATTACACACTGTCCTGCTTCCTGATTGGCTGGGAAGCCAGTTGCATGCTTCCTCGTCACCTGACTTCCTGATACCAGAAGTTCCGGTATCGGGAGCATTTGCGTGTGTACGAGTACTCCAGGAACTAATAAAAGGGTGGCTCATCCATTCATTAGTTTCCGTACTCTGTCTCTGCTGTAACAGGAAGTAAACATTGCCATGTGATCACCAATAAAAGGTGTCACAAAACACAGAGCTGGTCTGATCGGCTTTGATCTTGAGGGCGCTGTTCTCCCCGGTCTAATATCAGTGAGAGCAGCAGCTTCTGTACACACACACACACACCCTCCTGGAACAATGGGGCTGCGCACTGGCCATTCATGTTCAGTGGCAGTTTAAATATAAAATTTTGTAAATCCTGCCTCTGCTGATCATCTGTATATCAAGGAATATGACGGGTAGAGTTGTCTGAACCATAGACTTGCACGAAGGGCTTGTTCACACCAATTACAGTGCGTTCCAGCATGGTTAGCTGGATGGGGGTGGAAGAGAGAATGTGGCTGTGGGGCCCCCTCCCACCCCAGAACGCAGGGGGAGTTTAGTATGCGGTGTAACCGGTGTGAACAAGCCCTAAGAAGCAGAGAAGTAAACCACCGTGAACGTGTGCAAATACTGCATAAGTAGTGGACAAATATGGCCTCTCCCATATACGCAAGATATCTTTAATATCTATTTAAAAAAATAGAAGCAGATTATACAATTGCTTTAAAAGGTTTGCGAATTTAGATGAAGTTGTAGGTAACATTACCTTTTTAAACAGCAAACGCCAATATTCCTCCCAGTTACGATCTTGAGAAATTGCATCAGACTCCTCGTCAACAATTCCTTGCTCATCATAGACTGCTTTCTGTTCTTTGTCACTGAGAACTGAATAGACTTTTCCAAGTATCTGTAAAAAGAGGCGCATCCATTAAAAGTGAGTTCTAGGTATGAGCACAGTAAACGGGGCAGAAGAAGTGCTGGCTAGGGGAATAGCAATGACGATTGTGGTCAGCTGTGTTCAGAGGAAAGGCATACCATTTCTAGTGCCATCTGTCCTAAAGCCTTATGGGACATCTTTATATACTTTCTGATTTTTTATTTTATTTGAGAGCCATCTGCACTTTGGAGACCAGAGGAGATAATGATATCAGCAAGCCAGGTCACTGAGTGTGGTTAGACCTGTTACAGGTCTGATGATCCAGGGGATGTTTGGGTACCAAAGGTTTTTTTTTATCACCGAGGCTTCGTTCACTCCTACAATGTAGGTGCGTTTAGGGATCCCTGCATCAGGAGATTGTGACATTGCAGCAAGAATTTCTAATCTGCCATTTGCAAGCAGCGGCCGTCACCCATTCAAGTTAATGATCGGGTGACAACGGCTGCATTTGAAAGCAGCAGAACAGCGACACTAGGGCTGCAACAACTAATCGACATAATCGATTATTGGAAAAGTTGTCAACTTTTTCAATAATCGATTAATCGGCTTCCGATCAGTTGGCCCTGTTCAAACCCACTGTATGTGATATGATTGCATGTGGTTAGAAATCAATCACTATCCCTGGAGGCATTGACCATCCTTCCAGGCATAGTAATTGATTCCTATCACACAATTACATGCGGTGTGCCAGCGTGACAACTTTTAGATGTGCCCGCTGTCACCCGATCATTAATTTGAATGGGTGACGTGACAGCTGCTGCTTGTAAATGGCAGATTTAGGATTCCTGCTGCAGGAAATTGCAAGTTCCTGACACAGGAATCCCTAAACGGTGTGAAATATAATATATATATATAAAATATATATATATATATACAGCCCTGTACGTGTGACACTTGAACATTATGTACTAAATTGAGAATTTGATGTAATGTATTTAGTACGATTAGCACTGTAACATTGATCATGTCACCCATATCACCCTTCATGTTACCCCTATACCACCTTCCTTATAATAGCCCAATGATGAAGGTATATTAGCTACCAGTCCCAGCAGAATGAAGGGTCTACTATCACTCACCTGGAACTTCAGATTGGCTTCCTCTTTCTCCTCGTCCGACACCCGGTCTGGGTGAACCTGCAGAGAGATCTTGTGGTATCCTCGTCGGATCTCCGCCTCCCCGGCCGTCCTCCGCACCCCGAGCACTGTGTAGAGGTCCAAGCTTCCGAAATAGCGCTTACAGTTCTGGAGCAGCGTCGGCATGATGACACTTATTCAGTATACAGAGCGAAGCACAACAACAAGTCCGCACTGACAGCTTTTGGCGGGTCTTTCAAAGCCGAGACGCTATTGGCTAAGAACTCCGCGGTCGTACGTCATATCCGGAGCGACACCCGGAAGCAGACGAGTGCTTTATGGGATGTTTAGTGATCCTCTCAATGGAAAATTTACACAAGTAACAGTCAGACCTTAGGGAGGGAGGACGGTTAGGTGTACAGTAACGTGTATAATCTTACGTGTGTGATGTAACAGTCAGACCTTAGGGAGGACGGATAGGTGTACAGTAACGTGTTTAATGTAACAGTCAGACTTGAGGGAGGGCGGGTAGGTGTACAGTAACGTGTTTAATCTTACATGTGTCATGTAACAGACGTCTTGCTATGGTCATTAAAAACAGATTATACAATTGTTTTTAAAAGGTTTGCTGATTTAGATGAAGTTGTGTGTAACATTACTTTTTTGAACAGCTAACGGCCAATATTCCTCCCAGTTACGGTCTTGAGAAATTGCATCAGACTCCTCATCAACAATTCCTTGCTCATCATAGACTGCTTTCTGTTCTTTGTCACCCAGAACTGAATAGACTTTTGTAAGTATTTGTAAACAGAGACGCATCCGTTAAACGTGAGTTCTAGATATGAGTACAGTAAACAAACAACAAAAAAAGACCAGAAAATATAACAGATTTTTGTATCAAGAAAATCAAGCCAAAGGATCCAGCAGGGAAAATATTTGTGTAATTAGCATTGCTGCCAGGACTGAAGTCATCAATCACTGCACAATGTAAAGGTGGCCATACACTGTACAACCATCGCAAGACCTTAGTCTTGCGATGGTTGTAAAGGGATTAAAAAAACGTACGATCTGCCCATCTTGGACGGGCAGATCGCACTCTCAATCATCGCAAGCCACGCCCCCTGAGGGGCGGGCTTGCGATTTCTGTAATGAGGGGCGGGCTTACGCTGACTGCAAACGGGCAGTGTGCGCACACCGGCCCGTTCGGCAGTTGTCGAACCAGCAGGCCACCAACTCGCTGAGAATCGTACGATTCCCGGCGGGTTTTCAAACATGCTGGTTTGATGGAAGACGTGCGACCGTACAGTAGAAACGGTTGCATGTCTTCCATACACTGCACGATTCTCGTACGATCGCGGGATTTCCCGCGATTCTCGTACGAGAATCGTGCAGTGTATGGGCACGTTAAGGCAGAGACTGGAACAAACAGTAAGTGGTATGCTGTTCATGATGGCAGCAACCTGTGTACTGCTGAGGAAGAAGCAGTCTTAATTGCAGTGCAGCTGTTGGTGTGAATGCAGCCTAAATGACAGACCGTGGTGCAGACACAGGACTAGATGACTGTTCTGTCCGAACCGCAAATTGGATCACGGCCTGAAGAAACTTTATCACCAGATTTTCTTGGATTTGAATTCACCACCCAGATGTAGATCCTCGTCAGCCACAATGCCAGCCGCTCACCAACCCGATGAAAGAAAAAATCCCCGGTGGCCCCTCCCTGCCCAGGGAATAACAGCTCAGAAACCAGAAGTAATAAAATCATTGCTTTCAGCTTCATTCCGTGGAGAGATCAGCGAATGCATGTTCTCTGGTCTCTCTACCCGCCAGCCCCTGAGGATGCTGGTGCCAGGCCCGCTGGAGGGGCGGCAGAGCATGGGAAGCAAGGTGGGTAGGGGGGACATACATTGATAGTCGGCTTTACACATGCAAACAGCCATCGGGAGTCTGTTTACAGGGGCCTGCTGCTGTCGACCTATAACATACGTCAGTGGCAGCAAAAGGGTTAAATTACATATTAGGTTAACAATAGACCTCTGATAGAACCATGCCAATTTTAAATGAATGCCCCACACCTAATTAAAGCACTTTCCCTGCCTACAGTAGCTTGCTGGAAGCACAGCAATGTACTAATAATATATAATAAATACAGGGCATTCTATTTCAAAACCATGGATATAAATATAGAATAACCCCCCACTGGCGCTCTAGAGGAATATCGGCTAATGCGGCTCTGCTCCCTCCGCCGCCGCAGCCTTGCATTCTACAGCGCTGGCTTCCTTTGCCACCAGGGACAGTGGTACCAGCGGTGCAGCAGTGGGGACATCAGACAGTGGACAGCATGGTAAAGTACAGTACCATCTACCGGTACACATTACAGTACAGTACCATTAAATTAAGCAGTGCCTTCAGGGGGACAGCAGTTTGTGAAGTTTGGGACTGGAGTGCTCCCTGTCACTGCGCTGGCTGGGGGGAGTCCCCTGTCATCCCCTTAATACAGTATGTCCCTGCAGGCTGATACCATCTCGCCTGCAAGTTCCCCCTCACATGCTACCACCAAACTAGGTCTTATTTTCAGGGTAGGTCTTATATTACAGGAATCTTGAAAAATAGTGCTAGGTCTTACTTTCAGGGTAGGTCTTATTTTCGGGGAAACAGGGTATAACAGCCTCAACTCTTCTGGGAAAGCTGTCAACAAGTGTGTCTGTGAAAATGTACCCATTCAGCTAAAACAGGATGGTAGTTGCAAAGACCTATCTCAAAGGTGTTTCAAAACTTAGCAAACCATGTCTTTATGGATCTGGCTTTATGCACTGGTTAAAAGTGATATTTAAAAGAAAAATAGGGCCTACCCTTTTTTTGGCAACAGTTCCCTTTAGGATCACAGGAGGACATATACCATTGTTTCCTGTGACCCAAAGCTCAGCATAAAGCGGGCTGTTACCCGCTATATACTAACTACGCAGAGCTGCACTGCGACAATACTGTCGAGATCCACACCGCTGGCTGTTTGACAGCTGGGTCTGCCTTTCTAGAATCAGAGCCAGCTGTGCCCGCCCCCTCCTCCGTCCGTTCCTCCAGCTACCGCTGGAGCAATGGAGAGGGGCGGGTGGAATCCCGGCCGGGTGCGGTGACTAACAGTCACTGCTCTCTGCAGGGAGAAGATCAGAAACTGAACGATCGGCGTTATGTGATCTCTCGATTCCCAAACTATAGAGCTGGTGTGTGACAGTTCCTGATATATCACACTCCCCATAATTCTTTAAACAGAAAAGGGCCTTTCCCAAACTTTTGTTCCAAGATTAGAAGTGCACAATTATCTAAAATGTATTTCTACTGTATGGTGTAGCATTAACGGTACCCTCCGGTCACAAGACCCGAATGTAATTATTTACAGGGGTGTCCTTTCACTTCTGGCCCTATAGTGTACTGCTTTAATGTTAATGTTAGAAACACTTTTAATATTTGAATGCTTATTTACTTATGTTATACAGTCTACAGCACAATGGTATACATACCATATAATTGGAAATGTATCAACTCTGGTGCCCTGACTGCCTATCACATTTCTTGAGACCCTAAAATACCAGGACAGTAGAAACACCCACAAAATGACCCCATTTTGTAAAGCAAACACCCAAAGGTATTTGATAAGATGCATGCTGGGTGTTTTAAAGATGTATTTTTTTTGCACAAGCTATCAAAAAATGTAGATTTTTTTTTTTCTTTTTTTTTCTCAAAGTTGTCAGTTA
>NW_017308019.1:0-4875 GCF_000935625.1 Nanorana parkeri
ATATTCAGCGGCTCCTTCGGGGGTGAGCGCTACACACATATTGCATGTAGAGGAATAACAAGTTTGCACCATTTGCATTATTTAAAGTGAACCTTTCAGTAACTTTAGAAATCTCCATGACAACATTCCTAACCTTTCACTATATATAGAAGCAGTGAAATTAAAAATGAAAACTACTGCTTGAATGAAATAAGTTGTCCTTGTGCTCCAGGAAAGTTTCAGATGATGTCATCCGTCTTCTGCAGGCAGGTCAAAGCATTTCCTCAGTCTCTTCTCCCCCAGGGATCACTCAAACTGTACACTGTAACTTTGTAAAAAGTCAGAAGGTGAGATGCTGTCTGCATTAAATATTTGTGAACGCAGCCAAGAACCAATCAGACACCAGGATTTACATGACTGTGTCAACATTTCAGTCCAGGAAGTAGATGCTGACCCTGGGTGTTGCTGAACAAAGATGGTGCTGTCCTTCTGGAGAGAAAATCAGGGGAGTACTGTAACCTCTGTGGGAAGTAATACATACCTGTAAATGTTACACTTGCATATTACTTACATGCATGCACCTAACATAAAATATATGTGGTGTTAGGTCCCCTTTTTATGTTTTCAATGAGAAAATCATCCATGAATAAAAAACTGAATCCGGGTAAAATCTCTAATAAGGCTTAGTGAACCCACGCCATGCTTTAGTAGCGCTGGCAGGTCCGGGGGCTCTGTAGGAGAGAGTTATGGTGCCCGTCCTCCATATCTAAATTCTGTCTGATGATTAGAGGTATTTTTGGAACGTCTGCTTGAGCAATAAATGCTGCTTGTAAAGCAGATAAGACAGGAATTGCAGTTCTGTGTGGTCACAGGGGAGATCAAGTTGTACTAAACTCTTAGGCGTTGCCTGGGGATTTAATATAACACGATGGCACCCTCTCTCAATTCACGAGTAAGGAGGGTTACTAACAATGCTGCTGAAAGCAAAGCGTCCCACCATTATACATTTTTAAAAATAAAATTCCTATTTAAAGCTGGCCACGCATGTTGCAATCTGATTGTACGATCTTCTTTTGAATTACAACAACTGCATAGTGTAAAGGAGTACCTGATTGTAAGGGATCTATTTGTAAACAATTCACAGAGCCATTTGCCTTGTGAATTTTTTTGAACGTTCATTCTGTGCGAATACATGCACAAATTAATGTTTTTAGAAATATTTCCTTTTCAGGTCCAATGTATGTAATGTAATACTGCATTTTGGCCACCAGATGGAGCTGAGAAGCATAGGAGATAAGTATTTAGTGGCCATCTAGTGGCCAAAATGAAGTATTACATTAAATATATTCAACATGAAAAGAAAATACAATATATTGCCAAAAATATTGGGACACCAGCCTTTACACACACATGAACTTTAATGGCATCCCAGTGCTCTGGTGCGCAGTCATGTTAGACCAGGAAGGGGTCATCCCCAAACTGTTCCCACAAAGTTGGGAGCATGGAATTGTCTAAAATGTCTTGGTATGCTGATACCTTAAGAGTTCCCTTCACTGGAACTAAGAGGCCAAGCACAACCCCTGAAAAACAACCCCACACTATAATCTCCCTGCACCAAACTTTACACTTGGCACAATGCAGTCAGGCAAGTACCCTGGCAACCGCCAAACCAAGACACGTTCATCGGATTGCCAGACAGAGAAGCGTGATTGGTCACTCCAGAGAACACGTCTTCACTTCTCTAGAGTCCAGTGGCGGCGTGCTTTACACCACTGCATCCCGCGCTTTTCATTGCACTTGGTGATGTAAGGCTTGGATGCAGCTGCTCGGCCATGGAAACCCATTCCATGAAGCTCTCTACGCACTGTTGTTGCGCCAATCTGAAGGCCACATGAAGTTTGGAGGTCTGTAGCTATTGACTCTGCAGACAGTTGGTGACTTCTGCGCACTCTGCGCTTCAGCATGTGCTGACCCCGCTCTGTCATTTTACGTGGCCTACTACTTCATGGCTAAGTTGCTGTTGTTCCCAGTTACTCCTACTTTGTTATAATACCACTAACAGATGACCGTGGAATATTTAGTAGCAAGGAAATGTCACGGATGGACTTATTGCACAGGTGACAACCTATCACGGTACCACGCTTGAATTCAGAGCTCTTGAGAGCGACCCATTCTTTCACAAATGTTTGTAGAAGCGTCTGCATGCTGAGGTGCTTCACTTTATACACCTGTGGCCATGGAGGTGATTGCAACACCTGAATCCAATGATTTGGAGGGGTGTCCAAATACTTTTGGCAATATAGTGTATATGTAAGAATGTTCATTCCTGTGTCTATACACATAGAATGAGCATTCACAAAGATTGGCTCTGAAAATTGTTTATAAATAGACCCCTTAGTTTAGACAATGTTTTGTTTAGGTTGACACTCACACTACATGATAGTGTAGATTTTGTTGTGTGTTTGGCTTACAGTGAACCTGCCCTTTGCCCATGCAGGGAAAAGAAACAAGTTAATACTTGTCCCACCACCTGCACCTTTTTTTAGTCCCCTGCTGCTCCGTTAATCCACAAATGTAATTGGAGTAACTGAGACCTTACAGAGCCGAAGGATATCTCCCTGTTTCCATGTGGCAGCTCTTGGCCAAACACCAACCACCAGCACTGGCACAATGGAGGAAGTCACATGATCCTCCATACGCAGAAGTACTGGGTACTTTCTTCGTTCTCATTGACTGAACAGCGTTCCAAATGAGCAAAGCACAGGTTTGCTTTAAGAGCAGACCCACAACGTACCTGCTATTACCTTTAATGAGTAGAAAATCCTCCTCTGTGCACCTCCCTAAAACTTGTTTTGCTTTGTTATTAAGGGTCTGCCACCCACCTATTCAATGAAAGTACATTTATTGGCACTTGGATAGGGGTGGGTGGCAGATGGGACAGACTTTGTGCCAAAGTTGGAGAATTAAAAGTTATATAAATGAGTGAAGCCAGTATCAGGGGGTGGGGGCCACACAAAACAGAATTTTCCGGTAAATGAAGGCAAAAGCAGCTGGCAGCATCTGCTCTCAGACATGGCTTTTACTTTTAAAGGTTGAAAATGGCTGACGGGGTCACTTGCTAGGAATAATAAGAATGTACAGTTTATTAGTAAACCTTATACAGTATAATCTAATGTAGTATTATTAGGTCTTGTATTTAAAACCATGTCTTTTTCTATGTAATTCCAAAACAATTGGAGTACACAAGCTAATTCCAATCTACTCTGCCTATTGGACAATCAATCAGCAGCAGGATGATGTCCATAGTCCAGGCAGGTGACAAAGTAGGTTAAGACCAGAAACAGTGTTGTTTTGCTTGGGGTGCACTGCAGGATTATGGTAACCATAAGACTGGCTGAATGCAATTACAAATCTTTTGGCGGGTAGAACAATTCACAATGTTTTTTCAGCAGTTTGTTTAGCTGGAATTCTGCTTTATGACCCTTTATGGGAACATTTCTGCGACTTCCAGGAATGAGTGAATGAGATGCGTCAATATTGTTACACACATGAGACATTTCAGAACAACCTGCTGGGAGTCTAAGTGTCCCAAGCCGCTGACACAATCGCTATTTGATCTGCAGTGTTTGCAGTGGACAAAGTTACTAGTACAAGGAATTTGTAGTACAACTTACAGCGGTCACCCTCTTGGAGAGAGGTCAGCATACTTTGACCTTTCTAACACATTCTTCAGATGCTTGGATGACCCCAGTTGAAGAAGAAGAACCTGTGGTGTCTCATGACATCTGGTCAGTAGGTAAGTAGCAGCACAAATAGCAAAAAATACACATGGGCGACCACAAGGGGGAAAGGGGTGGTCGATTTGGAGAGGGGAAGTACAGAGCCTGGAGTTGGGCTTTAAATCTCAGTACATAATACATGTGAAGCCGCACTTCCCTGTCAAGGCATATCCATATTTGTTACATGTAGTATATATACATACACCAATCAGCCATAACATTGTGACCACTGAGAGGCGAAGTGTATTGATTAATTTTGTATTTGATATATTGGGCAGCAAGTGAACATTTTGTCCCTGAAGTCGATTTGTGGGAAGCAGAAAAAATGAGCAAGCGCAAGAATTTGAACGACTTTGACAAGGGCCAAATTGTGATGACTATGGTCAGAGCAACTCCAAAACTGCGGCTCTTGTGGGATGTTCCTGGTCTGCTGTGGTCAGGACCTACCAAAAGTCGTCCATGGAAAAGGAGGAAAACCTGTGAGGGTCATGGGTGGACAAGGCTCATAAATGCACACGGGAGCGAAGGCTGGCCCATGTAGTCTGATCCAATGGAAGAGCTACTGTAGCTCACATTGCTAAAACTTACAGGACTTAAAGGATCTGCTACTGACAGCTTGGTGCCAGATACCACAGCATAAGTTCAGAGGTCTAGTGGAGTCCATCCCTAAACAAATCAGGGGTGTTTTTGTGGCAAAAGGGGGACCTACTCAAATATAATAGTCATAATGCTATGGCTGGTCGGTGTACGTTTATAATTCCAATAAGTATGACACTCCTTAGTTGCTCAATATACTTTTATGCCACTGGAAAGTGGTACATTAGCAAGTACAAAGATGAAGATTGCTTCAGGGTGTTCCAGCCCTTCTTTATGTTCAAGGTAATTATCATAGTAGCACAATGTTACTGTACCATTGCTAATGTACCATTTTCCAGTGGAACAAAAGCATATTGAGCAACTGAGGAGTGCCATGCTTATTGGACTCTCATTGGATGGTGGAATGGAATCTCCTGGTGGTATGCATGCATGTCTTTATGTACATACTGGGGAACATGTGCAGCTCACTTAGTCTCTGTGTTTCTTTGTATGTATGTGTATATATATATATATATATATA